>NC_056629.2:72123073-72388073 GCF_002870075.4 Lactuca sativa
AGTTTTTTTTATTGTTAATTAATTTTTTTAAATTTATTTTCTTAACGTTTTAATTTCTATCATTATAATTATTTAAAACATCGGACATTGTTTTTTGATTTTAAAGGTAACAATATAATCATTTATATAGAGTTATTTTTAACTATTGTTATTGTAAGTTATTTTAATCTACTTATTTGAAAACTTTTAACGATTATATAAATATCTTTAGGAAATATTTTAGTTAAATTGATATTATAATTTAGTTTTTGTATTTAGCACTACAATTTATCACTTTTAACTATTCACAAAATATTCATTGAGTTTTTTAAGTGGAACTGAAATTTATATTTAAGTTGACACTGTAATGTTATATTTAAATTAACAATTTAAGTATTTTGTCCAAACTGTTCAAAAGTTGTAGCTTTAAATTGATAATTGTTTACATACAACAACATATTAAATCTAACAAATTAAGTATAATATATTAAAAGTTAAAGAGGTAACTGTGACAACCCGATACTCCAAGTCAATGTAATGTTCAAAAAGTCAAATATTAGAATCTATTTTGGAATCGATAAAAATAACGTCAAAAATGAAATGTTTAAAAGTCTCAATTGGGATACATAAAATGGTAGATATCGTGTCAAGGTTTTCAAAAATATAAAGAACACTCAAATCCGAGTTACAACGAAGTAGTTATGACCGATCAAAGATTCGCGACAAAACCGGTAAAACCGTTGTTAAGCGTGAAAAGTGATATTTCAATCAAATACTTTTTAGCTTTAAGTATCTAAACAAGAGTCATAGATATTAACAAACCATGAGCATACATAAAAAGGACGTCCAAATTTGACTTTGTATGAGGAAGTTATGATTTTTATAAGTTTCAGAGCAGCAGTAGACGGCTAAAAACTCGAAATAAAGATCGAACGGTTTTTAGCCAATGCAACCTAAACGAGAATTGAAAATCTCGACAATAGTAGTACAATGGTAAAAAGACAGACGAAAACGGGCATCGGATGAAGAAGATATGAATTTTTAACGGATTTATCTTGTCCCGCCCAGTTAAAAATATATTATTAAAAATAAAGTCAAAATTAGCCGACGCAGTCTAAACGAAAGTTGTAGAGCATATTATCACCTACACGTGGATATAAAGAACGTAAAAAACGGAGCTCATATGCGAAAGTTACGCATTCTTGAAGTTTTTGGCACACACATCGAGGCTTATCTGAAAGAGTACGCCCCGCATACTTCGAAGTACGCCGAGCATACGAGATGCATGGACTCGGATCGGCCACGTCGCACCCCTACCGCTCTACTGTCGTCCCATCCGAAGACCGGAGACCGTGACGTCATCGCTGACTTACGCCCCGTGTACGAGGGTACGCCCAGCATACGAGGTACGCCCCGCGTACTTTGGTGTACGCCCAGCGTACGAGGGCAGTTTTCTCTCCTATAAATAGCATGCGAGACCTCCGACTTTCCTTGCCCATTTCCTTTTTCTCTCTCACTCTTACTCCACGTTTAGCATCCCGAGATGATCCCGACTTCCCGGTTTCATATCCAAGCACCAACGAAGATCCGAAGCTCCGAGTTTCCCAAAAAACTCGTCGCTTCCCAGTCGTAGTGCTGTCCGAGGAAAAATCCCGTCTTCGTCAAATCACCACACTTTCCAGGTGAGTTCATACCCCTACATTTTTTCCGTTTTCTTTAGTTTTCAGGGGGGATACAAGTTAAAACACCAAAATATATTTGAAATTTATCTTGACAGCGTACAACAGCAAAGTTGTGCCCTGTTTCCAGGCTATTTTACCAAACTTAAACTTGATATTTTTACAAAACTGTTGAGTACATGTTTAAGAGTTATCCACACCTTGTAACATGATGAGCAAGGTGTGCATGGTTTACACTCATTACTTCAAATGTCATTTTATGGAAATACAATGTCTTGTATAACAAGGTTTCATTCAAACACACACAACACTCTTGATAAACTATAATAGGTATAGTTTGAACACTTCGTTTGACAAAGAAATAGTAACTCAATCAACTTACAAAACAAATATTTCATTTCACACTACGTGAACTTGTTAATAAACTTGCGAGACATTCTCCTTCAGGGTACTCCTAAGTACCACAGAATCTCCTGGAGGGAGAATGTGATAGTTGTGTATGGATCTATACTGGGTCTAACAAACCCGCACCTAAGCTGCTTGCAACAGCTAGACCGGCAGGTCTGGGCTGACAAGTGTCATAACATTTCGACGCCTGAAGAACGTCGCATACGAGGTCTTCTAGTCTTTAGTATGGTTATAACATCTCTCATAGGGTATTAACAAAACATAAAGTTCACGGAAATTCTAAGATTTTGCACAAAAGAGTTTTATTTAAATATAAAACCACACATAAGTATGACGATTTACTTACATATACTAAGTCTCGGTTCTGTTAAGACTACAATAAACCTTTTAGAAAATATTGGATTTTATGGTATCAAATTTGTAACAAACTTAAAGTAACTACATTCATTCTTCACTCATAAATTGCTTATGCACTCACCAACTTTATGCTGATACTCTCTTTTCAAAACAACTTGTATTCTCAAGTAATCAGTAATTCAGGTAACCGCAAAATTTCTGAAGTCAAGACACTAAGCGTAGATTCTTTTGCTATATTTTTGAACATCATATGTAATTTATTTGGAAACATGTATTTTGGAAACAATGTAACCTTTTAAAATTATATTTATGATGGTTGTGTTTGCTTTCTTCACTATGGTTATGATACTGAGCATGACATCCTCCGCCCCCGAGCGTTTTCGCCGTTCAGGTTTGGGGGTGTGACAGTAACTTAATAAGTATAAGTAAAGATATTATTTTAATATTGAAATTTAGTTTATTTATAATTACAGTTTAAGTTTGATATTTATTTAACCTTATTAACCAAATTATAATCATTATTAGAAAGACACTACAATTTATTACTTTTAACTATTTACAAAATATTATTTGGGTTATTTAAGTTAAACTAAAATTTATATTTAAGTTGGTCCTGTAATGTTATATTTAAATTTATAATTTAAATATTTTATACAAATTGTTCAAAAGTTGTAGCTTTAAAATGATTATGGTTTACATCCAACAATATATTAAAACTAATAAGTATAGTACAATATGTAAAAAGTTAAAAAAACATAACTTTATAAGTAGAAGTAAGATAAATTTATAATTTAAATATTTTATACAAATTGTTCAAAAGTTGTAGCTTTAAAATGATTATGGTTTACATCCAACAATATATTAAAACTAATAAATATAGTACAACATGTAAAAAGTTAAAAAAACATAACTTTATAAGTAGAAGTAAGATATTGTTTTAATATTGAAATTTAGTTTATATATGATTACACTTTAGGTTTGATATTTATTTAATCTTATTAACCAATTTATAATCATTATTAGAAAGAAATTGAAAAGTCATGGGAGTTTCAAATGAATGTGATGAAAGGAAAAATGCATGGGAGTTTCAAATGAATGTGGTAAAAGAAAAAATGTTTCCTTTATAATATAGTATGACTAGGCGTAACCTCGCGCGTTGCGCAAGAATGCATTTAAGTGGTTAAAATAATTAAGGGAAAAAATAGAAATATGTTGAAATTTACGTTTTTAGTCATATTGTGGGTATTAACTGAATTATCAAATAACATAAAAATTCATCAACTTATATTTTGATAAATATAGCTCATACCTTCTAAACTTTACTTTTACTTTTATAATATCTAATATATATTATAAGTTTTTGTATAACATTAATATAATCTACTTTTCTTATGTCCGATAATATTTTTTGGAAAAAATAAGAAATAAGTTGTTTTGAATGAACTATTAATAAACAATATTGAACTAATAAATTCTGTATTACACTATTTATATTACACCAAAACATCCAAGGTTTCATATATGAAATTTCAAATATTAAACATTGAAAACTAAGAATGAAGTCATACAAAATATATCATTATACATAAATGTCATCAAGAGTTTTAAAATAAGTCGATTAGTAAATATGATATTTAATTTTAATTACATATTTTGCAAGGTGTACGCTTGACTTTATGTTGGTGCGCCAAGAATCCTATTACTTCATTTGTACATAAAAAATTAAGGTGGATAGGAATATAAAATAGATATTACTAAGCATTAATATAAATAATTAAAAAGGGTATGTGGATCTCATACCACCGGTTAAAGACAATATACCTCTCTAGTGGTATCGATTCTTATGTGAAATTGAAGTAGTAATTCTATGTACACCTTGTTTTCTAATTACATAAGCAAGTATGAGTAACCAAACATAAAAACGTTATCTTTATGTAGCAAAAATATTTTAGTTAACTAACAAATTAAATAATATAAGTTTAAGAGTTAGGAGTTTCAAAACATTAATATTTTTATTAATCAATCAATTAAGTAACACATGTTGAAATTTTTACAATCATTATTAAAAATCATTTGAAATATTAGATTTTAATTGAATTTTGGTTGAAGTGTTTCGACCTATATATATATATATATATATATATATATATATATATATATATATATATATATATATATATATATATATATATATATATATATATATATATATAGAGAGAGAGAGAGAGAGAGAGAGAGAGAGAGAGAGAGAAAAAAAAGAAAGAGAGAGAGAGAAGAGAGAGAGAGAGAGAGAGAGAGAGACAGAGACAGAGAGAGAGAGAGAGAAGAGAGAAAGAGAGAGAGAGAGAGAGAGAGAGAGAGAGAGAGAGAGATGGAAAGTATAACATATGTATGAGTTTTAATTAATTATCTTTTTGAAATGGTACAATTTACAAAACAAAAAAACATATTTAAAATATTTAATTAAATATTTTCGACATCACTCTATATAACTTATGATCAATATATTAACGATTAACCCACAATATACAACGACTGTATTACAATAATACAAAAATGAAGAAAGTATAAAAACGAATTGGTATAACAAACTTACAAATTAAAAGCTCTAATATAATAGCATATCTCCAAAAGTGGTCATAAGACCTCAACCCAACACAAAAACCTTTAAGTTTGTTTACTTTCTGAAATTTGTATATGATTTGTATGCATATCTTTCCAAAAGATTGACCTTTTTATAGTAAACTTTTCACTAAATGCTAATTAAGCATAATATAAGTTATAAAACTTTTGAGTGTTAAATCATAATTAAGAAACTTTTGAGTTGCATTAGTTAAAAAATAGGGTTTCAAATAAATGTGGTTTGAGGAAGTTAAAAAAGGGGTTTCAAATGCTTGAGATTCAAGAAAAAATGTCAACTTTATAAGTATGTATGATATATATATATATATATATATATATATATATATATATATATATATATATATATATATATATATATATATATATGGGTGAGATCTGTTGAGAACTCAAAGTTTCCCGAAAACCCGAGAACTAAAGGTGGAGCGTTAGATTAAAATTACTCATTAATGGCATGATTGTCATCTTACCAATCTCACTTAATGTTTATTTTATTGTATTATTGAAATATTAATAAACATTTCTAAAAATTAACATAATAAATCAAATTTTCATATTTGTTTAAAAGAATATTAATTTTCATTTTTTTTTAAATGCAGGTTTTTTAAAATATTTTATATAACATGAATTTTTTTAAAAAATGAAAAAAAAAATAATATTTTTTAAAAAGTTCTGCAATTTTTTTTAAAAACAATAAATTTTTAAAAATCGGTTAACATTTAAAAGAACTGGAATATTTAAAAATATATATATAATTTTTTTAGCCAAAAAAATTGATGTTTTAGGTGCATATATGCATATTTTTTCAAGTGCATATGTTCATATTTTTATACTATAATATTCGTAGGTAAATCATAAAAAAAAAATCATTAGTAATCGATAAACACAATAAAACATGTCTTTTGTTTGATACAAAATAAAATATGAAAAACAAAAAATGCTACAAAATTTCAAAGAGTTTTCATGTCTTCGTGTCAAGATTTTCATATTTTCTTCAATTGATCACTGTTCACATCTTCAATATTTTCCACAAATTCTTTCAAATCTACAAGAAAATTTTTAAAAAAAAAAATATTAATGCAAGAACACTCGTAAAAATGCATATGTGTATATCATGCAAGATTCACATGTGATTATATAATGTGATATTCACATGTGATTGTATCTTTTAAGATTCAAATGTGACATTCACAATAAAAATTTTTAAAAAATAATAATAATTAACGAAGAACACTCACACAAAATACATGTTTCCATATAGACTTTATTCATATGTGATTTACATGTGAATCACATGTAATTCATTTGTAATGTATATGTGAATCACATGTAATTCATATGTGATTTACTTGTGATTTACATGTGAATCAAATATAATTCATATGTGATTCACTTGTGATTTACATGTGAATCACATGTAAGTCACATTTAATTCATTTGTAATTTATATGTGAATCACATGTGATTCACTTGTGATTTACATGTGAATCACATGTAATTCAGTTGTAATTTACATGTGAATCACATATAATTCAGATGTGATTCACATGTAATTCATTTGTAATTTACATGTGAATCACATGTAATTCATATGTGATTCACTTGTGATTTACATGTGAATCACATGTAATTCATACGTGATTCACTTGTGATTTACACACATGTAATTCATTTGTAATTTACATGTGAATCACATGTTATTCATATGTGATTCACTTGTGATTAACATGTGAATCACATGTAATTCATATGTGTAACACCGTAAATTTTCAAACAAAATTTTCATATTTATAACACACTGATATCAATATTACGTTTCTCAAAAAACACAAGTATTTCAATTGTCAAAACACAAATCAACAAAATGACTGATAATATCCCAGAATCCTCAAAAAAAATCCTGGATAAATGTGTATAATCAAATCGGCGCCTTTCCACGGTCCTAAGAAGTACCTAAAACACATAACACACAACACGGTAAGCACGAAGCTTAGTGACTTCCCCAAAATAACACACACATATAATTAGCCTCTCATGGCCATATCTCAATAAGGACCCTCCGGTCAGTGTGTCTTAGTGAAGACCCTCTGATCTCACAACTCGGGTTGGACCCTCCGGTCCTAACTCAATATAGCATAGGAGTATAAACAGCATAAATCACAAAGACATATTGCATAATATTGTTGGATTAGTGTCTAAGTCCATAACTATTTTGGTATGTACTTGACCCGATGGTGCATGGTCCTTTTGGGTTGCCTTCACCAAAGCAACTTGATTGGAGAAATGAATAAAGAGAGAGAGGATAATATGATTTATTAATATGTTATTAGAATAATATATTAAAGGAGAAATCATGTTTGTTTAATTAATATTGGTCAATAATTAATTAAGAATTAATTTTGTGATCAAATGTAATTAATTAAACTAGAGGGGCTGATTTGTAATTATGTGATAGTTACAAAATAAGGTAAGGATTATCTTATAAGTGTGGTGAACGAATTTAAGGTTGGAAAGCCTTAGAATTTGAGTATGATAAGGATTCAAGGATTATCTTATTGGTTGCTTAATGGATAATCAACTAGATAAGGATAATGACTGAAACCCTATCTCTACACCTATATAAACAACCCCAAGGTCATGAATTCGTGTATCCCTTCCCAAGAATTCCTAGATACGAATTCTAACCTCTCTCCTCTCTCTTTATGCCTTCTCCCCTTGCTTATGGTGTTTGTAAGCCATTAGAGGAGTGACACTTGTGACTCTCAGCTTTCCAAGGTCAATTCAAGGAGGAATTGGATTGTTATTGCTATATAACAATCAAGGTATGTTCTTAAACCTATTTACATGTGAATTCTGATTTCCATATGCTAGAATTAGGGTTTATAGTCTTGGATTCAAAGTATGTACAATAGAGAAACCTAGATCCGTGCTTTAGGGTTTGTATGAGCACATAGGATGTCTTATGACCAAAACCCATCAGTGGTATCAGAGCCATGATTGGTTTCTATTGTATTGATGCTTGATGTAACTGAAAATCGTGTTTTGGCCTCACTGTTCGACCTGACTCGGCGAGTCACTCTTGGACTCGGCGAGTCAGCCCTACTCGGCGAGTTCCAGAGGGTGACTCGGCGAGTCGGTGCGTCAGACAGTGCTTATCTCGGGATTTCTTGCTGTTTTTGCATTGGGATAATTACCTTATCATGTTAGATTAATATTAATCCGATTAAATGATATATTTGACTATATTTTTAATCTAATTGAAGATATTTATCAATTAATAAGATAATTGTTTCCTTATAAGATAATTGATTAATTATTTTAAGTAAATTGACAAATTGTTTTGCAAGAAATCATCAAATATGGATAATTATGTGATTAAATGTTAATTTAAATTATTTGTTATTTGATCCTTGTTGTTGTGAAAAGTTTCATATTTGGCCCTTTACGTTTTATAGTTTAAATTTGAACCCCAAAAGTTTTGTTGTTTTGAAATTTAAATAGTTGAAACCCTAATGTTTTGAAAAAGGTTTCAAAACTTGCCCTCAAGCTTTGGAATTTAAATTTTGATTAAATAGTTTAATTTTGATGCATATTTAAATTCTAAACCCTAATGTGTTGAAATGTTTCAAAACTTGCCCTCAAGTTTTGGAATTTAAAAGTTGATTAAAAGTTTAATTAGGAATGTTAAATTCTAAAACTCAAGTATAGTTTTGAAAAAGTTCAAATCACACCCTTATGGTTTTATTAATTAATTAAGGTGTTTAATTAAAGAGGTTTAATAAATCCATAAAATTTTAGGTTTACAATTTAAGTGAATTAAAAGTATAATTGTTAAATTGAACCACCTAATATTTTAAAAGTGTAAAATACACCCTATACTATATATAACATTAAAAGTCTAACATTATATATATGTATGAGTAAAAGTCAGTCTTACCGTTAGTAGGCCTCATTCACGAAGCTGGTCTATAAGGGGTGTTTAAGGAAATTGCCTATAAAATGGCGGATGAATGGGTATCCACTCTTACCCACCGCACTCTTGACTAGTGGAGGGTCGTTAGCCGAACGGGTAGGATAGGACGAAACCTTCCATTATAAGTATAATGAATTATAAAAGTAACTAAATGTTTTTTCAAAATTCCCAATCTTAGTTACTTAGGCAAAAGTGAATTGATGCAATTCCATGAAATTACACTTTATGCCCTTGCGAAGACGTTAGTGGAGCGTGTGTGGTTAACCGGCACACTAAATGGGTCTAAGCAAAGGTAGCAAAGGGTGACTCAATGTTTGTCATAGTTCGGTGGAGCGTGTGTGGTTTACCGGCACATCGAATAGGTGACTGTAACATGTGAGGGCACCATGTAGTTTGCATGGTTATTCACACCCGCTTTGTGATCCTCGGCATCCCAGTCACAAACAAGAGGGGCATATCGAGATTTAAACATGTCATTGAAAGTTCAATGTATCTCAAAGGATCTAGGAGTTTTCATATATTTAAAACTTAAATGTCTTTTCGTTTTTCGTGGTGGAAATTAGTGAATCGTCATTCACTTACCTTCAAATGTTCTGCAATTTGGGTTACGGCATCCCTCTCCCGAGTTGTAGAATATTGTGTTGGGTCCTAGCCTTAGTATCTCATTTGGGTGATTTACTAAGGACTCAATCTATCAACTAACTTGAATTCGTTTTCTCCCGTATTGTAGATGTCAAAGTTCGACAACTACGGTTTTCCCAAAACCCGTGGAACAAGCTTTCCACATGAAGATGGTATTCCACGATTCAATCGAGGAACAAGAAATCATGCTTCACTTCCTCCTCCTCCTCCTATTGTTCTCCCCAACCCACAAGATCGAAGAATTGAAAGGTTCAATATCACTAAAGCCCTATTGGAAATGAAACATGAAGATGGTAAACCCGTGTGTGCCCACATTCTAGGAATGAAATCACACATTGATAGGTTGATAATGTTGGGTGTGTCATTCCCAGATGAGTTGGCTGTGAATTGGGTTTTGCAGTCACTTCCTGAATCATATAATGAGTTCAAAAGAAAGTATTATATGATGAATCATGACGACAACCTCATTGACCTAACTTACATGCTCATTGCTACTGAATCAGAAATGATTTGGCGAAGCAATGGAGCATATTTGTTGGAAAAGTCAACCAACCATGCTTCCGAGGATGTTCTAGGAGAACCGACCTGCGGTTACTGCCAAAAGAAAGGGCGTTGGATACAAGTCTGCCCAAAGAGCCTGAAAAGTCCAGAAGATGGGAGAGTCAAAGAGTATGGCTGCGCTTCAGGTAAAATCCACCATCTAACTCCATTAAGTTCCTATTCATTAATTCTTAATACATAATGTAATAAGATTGCATTTGAATGTTTTACAAGATCGGTGAAAAGAAAGGAAGCTTGGTGAAAGAGCAAGATAAATCTAATCACAAGGAATGGATCTTGATCGCATGGACTTGAAGATTAGATTTTGAGCTTAGATAGTTATGATAGAGTTGTTAGAATTTTTTTTTTGAAACACATAGTTTTTCAATGGATTTTGCATTGTAAGGACAAATGTTTTCCGCTGCTTTTATAAAATAAATTTTTTGTTTGACTTATTTATTTATTTGTTTATTTCCTTGCAATGAAATCGTTATGAAAATTGGTGTTTGCATATTTCTACAACAAGTGGATATGATTCTTATTTATGGTGTTTATGGAAAAGTCGAGAATTTACCAAATAGGGAGAGTTTCTCATCGCCCAAAGTTTCAATTGGACAGAAACTTGGAATCATGCAACGTGGATGCACGATGAATGAGAAATTTCATATTTGGAAATTAGACAAATTCATTGACAAAGTGTCAAGTGAAGGACTAAGAGATCGAGCACACAAAGTTGCGTGTTGATCAAGTCCACCATAAGAGTAACAAAGATATTCGTCATGATTTACTAAAGGTTTAGTAAATATGATTATACTTACAAGATTAAGTGTGATTCTGAATTGATTAAAGGGTTTAGATCAATAGCAGAACGAATAAGAAGAATCAAGTAGGCAGAAAGATAAAAGTTTCTCCATTCTAAGAAGATGGGAGAGTAGCTTTTATGCTTTATGATATGTCTCAGTGATTAAGAACCATATCTCAATTGATCCTATAAGTGAGTCTTAGTACAATTGTATGTCTAAGAAGAGGAATCAAGAATTGAAGAAATGGTTAAATCAATAAGTCAATCATACTTCGTTCCAATAACAAGTCTTAAAGTTAAGATTGTGACAATGAGTGAAAAGTATTAAAGGTTTATAACATTCATCAAATGTAGGAAGTTGTGATGTCTTGAATAAGACAAAGGCCAACTAGTACCAATTTATGAAGTGTTTTGATAAAAGCTACACTAACTCTTGAATATTTGTTTGTCAAGAAATGGTTATTGACAAAAGAATCGTATATGTCAAGGAGTCAGTGGGAGTCTTAATGGTCTTGAATAGTTTCAAGAACAAATCAAATAAATCTTACCAATCATCACTAGCACACGAGTTGAGGTTAACAACCTATCGTATTGACATTATTTTGATTATGTGCTGTTCCAATTGAGTTAATTATGCATATGAGTTCTATGAGTTCTCATCTTGAATGCATAAAAGGCAAGGCGCCTTAATCAATGAAAGGTACATTGATAAGAAAGGGTGAGATGCTTAACTACTTGGAAGACATGGTGGGCAGCTGTGCTACCATAAAGGCAAGAAATCGAGATCAAGAAAGTTCGATCCATAAGAGTTTGAATTTGTCGTAAACTTTGGTTTTGACAAACTCACATGGATAAAAGATTATCAAAGCACTGAGTATTAGAAACATGAACTTAAGAAATTCAATAAGCATTGTTTTTCTGAAAGTTAAGATGTTTATGAATACATGTCGAAGCTAGTGGGAGCAAAAGTGTTATGTTTTATAATAATCATCATGATAGTGGGAGCATAAATGTTATGATTGTATGATTATTAAGGCACGTATTGCAAGATTGGCAATATTAATTATAGAAAACAAGAGTCATACTTTGCAAAGTCGCAATAGTTGAAGAGTTGTTTTGCTATAATTAAGATAGAGAATATTATGCTTCATTTCAAATCTAAAGGTTTAGGTTGAGAAATGTTAATAAAATTTAGTCAAAGGTACAAAGTGTGTTCTTAAAATTTCGATTATGATTACGGCATCCCTCTTCACAATTCGAATTTTGAGAACATAGCAAATAAAACATTATGCGTCGTGTCCGATACGCTTTGGGTATAGGATCGATTGCAAATGCTTTAATGTTTGACCATTCTAAAATTTTCCAAATGTCTAGCGCATTTAGAGGGAAAAAGGACAAGAATTGGTTTTGATTAAAATAATTAAACAACTATCAAAGGACAATCCAAGTTCGACGAGGATTGGTCGTTTGTGAGTAGTTGGAAGTATAGTATTGGAAAATATGGAAATGTTTCCATATTGGATGGACCATATCGACATCATTACGAATAGATAAGATTCTATTAAGAATGAGTTGTCATATGGAACATATGGAAGTGTGTCCATATTGGGAATTGAATATTGAGAAATCTAGATTAGAAACTTCTATGCAAAAGGATGTTCAAAGAAAGTACTTTGAGTGAGAGACATCACATCTATGGAATTGTCTTGTAACAATCTCCGATAGAAGACTTTGTAATATCATTGCGATAGTCTTTGTGACTTTGGTGCAGTGACATTACGAAAGGATAGTTGCATAGAATGTTGGAATCTAGCATATTCTATAAGTAGCAAGAATTTGATATTCTTTAACTTATGAAAAACGGATTTGGAGTTGTGAAATGAGAAGGATTGGAAATGTGTTCAATGTGATCTATTTCACAAAGTAAGAACCATAGGTAAACATTGTGTGCATGCTAGGAGCATGAGACAAGTGTTGGAATTCAAGTAAGAAGTTGATTACCCGAAACGACAAATAATGAGTAATCAATATGGTGATAAATAAAAGGTGTTTTATTTATACTCAAAGGTTTGAGGCCATATGGGATTAGTATTATTCTTATGTTTCACATTTGCATGTTTTGACTTCCAGAATAATTGAGTTTATTAAGAATAATCGAATTATTCAAACGGGCCACAGTCGTTCATATGTTGGAAGTAGATATGAATGAAGACTGTCGTGAATTGGTGTGTGGAATGTCTAGAAAAGTATTAGACATAAGCAAATGTTTGCTGCAACGTTCATGAGTGCTTATGAATGTGATTTGAGCATTGGATTAAACCTACGCTCACTTGGATCACTCCATGGATTGTATCACGAGTGATTGGTGAGACGATAACATCTTATATTCTTGAAACCGAGATGTGTGAGTTGTATCTTGCAAATCGGTTGCACATTGATAATATGTAAACGCACCAGTAACTTGGTGTTATAAAACATATTGTTGTGTGTGATTCGGTGCGTGAGTACAAGCAAGCATTGTATCAAAGTTTATCCGTTCCTTTTATCCAAAGTAGGATAAAAGCGATATCTTTGGGCCCTTCGATGGTTTAGTGATGACAAACGTAAATGCTCGGCCGGGCTAGGGCTAATTTGGTTTGTTCAATTAGTCAGTCGTCATAAATCAGAAATCGAGAAGTAGTACAAAGAGAATGATTTGAAATCATATATCATACGATATCTAGAATGGAGGAATATATGATCCCTTATCTAAGGACACGCGTATTTGATATGATCAGAGTTGACAGCGGCTTTGGAAAGCTACGATTGCAGATCGGGATCCGAAGTCATACGCAGAATAGTTGTTAGACTTATCCAAGTGGGAGACTGTTGGATTAGTGTCTAAGTCCATAACTATTTTGGTATGTACTTGACCCGATGGTGCATGGTCCTTTTGGGTTGCCTTCACCAAAGCAACTTGATTGGAGAAATGAATAAAGAGAGAGAGAGGATAATATGATTTATTAATATGTTATTAGAATAATATATTAAAGGAGAAATCATGTTTGTTTAATTAATATTGGTCAATAATTAATTAAGAATTAATTTTGTGATCAAATGTAATTAATTAAACTAGAGGGGCTGATTTGTAATTATGTGATAGTTACAAAATAAGGTAAGGATTATCTTATAAGTGTGGTGAACGAATTTAAGGTTGGAAAGCCTTAGAATTTGAGTATGATAAGGATTCAAGGATTATCTTATTGGTTGCTTAATGGATAATCAACTAGATAAGGATAATGACTGAAACCCTATCTCTACACCTATATAAACAACCCCAAGGTCATGAATTCGTGTATCCCTTCCCAAGAAGTCCTAGATACGAATTCTAACCTCTCTCCTCTCTCTTTATGCCTTCTCCACTTGCTTATGGTGTTTGTAAGCCATTAGAGGAGTGACACTTGTGACTCTCAGCTTTCCAAGGTCAATTCAAGGAGGAATTGGATTGTTATTGCTATATAACAATCAAGGTATGTTCTTAAACCTATTTACATGTGAATTCTGATTTCCATATGCTAGAATTAGGGTTTATAGTCTTGGATTCAAAGTATGTACAATAGAGAAACCTAGATCCGTGCTTTAGGGTTTGTATGAGCACATAGGATGTCTTATGACCAAAACCCATCAAATATCACATAACTCGATATAAGCATATAATACCTTCCGGTCACACAATATACCACTCAAGTAAGTATAGGGAGAAGACTCACCTCGCAAGCAGAACGGGAATATCTCAGACTCAACTGTAGGTCTAGACTCCGCCTACATACATCAGGATCATCTCTAATTAGCAATTTGGTAAAAACCACTCTGAGATGTTAAGCTAATTCCTAAACTAATCTACAAAGAGTGAAAAGACCATTTTACCTCTTCATGTTCTCCAAGGTCCACAGTTGACCAAACCTAAAAAGTCAACACTCGAGTCAACAGTCCATGTTGACCCAACTCGTCAAGTGCATCTATGCGACTTGTCGAGTTCCTTCATTTTCTCAGAAATGTCATGAAAATCCGACTTAACTTATCGAGTTGTCTCACCAAATCATCGAGTTATAATGCGTCCAGACTTATCAGGGAAAACCATAACCGACTCGTCGAGTCCATTTAGTCTATTTTCTCATTCAGACGATTTTTGGCAGAACTAAGGTCTCATACTCTGGATCTAGCCTTCTGAGGCTGAAATATAACGTAAAGCTGCAAGGCTTACGTCCATGCATGGCTTCTAGGGCTCAAAATGCCAAAACAAGTTCTATAGAGGGTTTATTGCATAGAAGCTTGCCAATAGCTTGATAAAGCTTGGATCTTTGGGCTCATGGGACCTCATATAGCTCAGATCTGGAGTCTCAACTCCAAGACCAACTCAACAACTTGAAAACTAGAAGGTGGATGGGAAAAAGGCCCTAAAACCCCCTAGAAAGAGATCTAATAAAAGAATGATCAAGGTGGTAACTTTTTACCTTCAAACAGAAGCTAGCTCCTAAAAACACTTGATCCAAAAGCATCTTCTCGTTCCCAGCCTTGATGCTCTTTACTCCTCTTCCAAATATGCACTAAAACACCCAAAGTTAGCTTCTCTCTCTCTCTCTCTCTCTCTCTCTCTCTCTCTCTGTTACAACCCGGATTCCCAGGTATTATTTATTCTTATAATTTTGGTGATTTGTGAGGAGACTCGGCGAGTTGGAGCTCAAACTCGCCGAGTATGATCGCGGCTTGGGCACGGGTTCGCGTCTGGACTCGGCGAGTCCACGCTGTTTCATGAAACCCTAATTTCCAGAGTATGAGCCCAATTTAAAGGGGCTTATGGCCGTTATTTGCAGCCACCAACCCCAGAGAGAACCCTAAAGAGTCTTTGAGCGTGTTGTGAGAGAGAAGAGGAAGATCCCTGACTATTTGTGGATGTTTTTGCATATAGAAGAGGATCAAGGCAAGAGGAGACTAAATAAGATGCTAATCCAGTGATTCTTGAGCTCAGAGACTTCATTTGAGGTAACCATTCGTTCCTTTCTCAGTCCTTGGTGTAAATCTTAGAGTTAGGGTTTCTTTGTGGAATGATCCATGGAGTAATTGGCCTCCTCACGTGTTGGTGCTTTAGATCTGGGCCCAAAGAGGTCCAGAGACCCTTTTCCCTCAAGCTTTATGAGTGTTAATGGAAGCCATGAGCTTAGAATAGCAATCTAGAGACCATATCATCAAATAATGCCTTTGAACATTTGCATGAGCACCAAGATAGTAACTTTACGTGATGTATGTGCTTGGAAGGACTGGATCTATGAGTTATTGGAACGGATCTAACCTCAGGAGTGAGTTTGAGTTTATGCATGGCATAGACTCGTCGAGTCTGAAGAACAGACTCGGCAAGTAGCATGAAGATTGTCCATAACCACTCAGCGAGTGGTCTTGCCGAGTTAAGGGGTTGAATCAGTGAGTCAGGGAGAGTCAGAGAGGGTTGATAGGTGGACTGAGTCAAGCTGGAACTCGCCGAGTTGTTCTTGAGACTCGGCGAGTTGAGTCGTGGTGGCCCCGCAACTCATGCCAGGTGGAACTCGTCGAGTTAGGAAATACTCGACGTGTCGAGAGAGGATCCCAGGGAATCAGTGGATGCGTATAGAGTCGCCGAGTCGCTATAGTGCACTCGCCGAGTCCGGTCAAAGTTGACCGTTGACCATTGACCAGTGTTGACTTGATAGGGGTAGTCAACCTTAGTTGTGAAAGTTTTAATTAGAGATGTATTATGTTATAGGAGGATTATAACTCGGGGGATCGAGCGCAAGTGATTTCCGGGATTTGCGAGTTATCAAGATACGCGAGGTGAGTCTTCTCACTATACTTTACCTTGAGTAGGTAATCAGAGTCATGTGACAGAGTATTCGTATGCTATATGTTTGTTATGTGTTGTACTGCATTATTTATATGTGATTTATGTTGTGCATGTTTATAGAGTTGGAACCGGAAGGTTCACAGAGATTAGAACCAAAGGGTTCACAGAGTAGGGTCTACGGACCCACAGAGCTATAGCCTCGAGTGGCTAATATGTGTTATGTGTGGTATTTTGGGGAACTCACTAAGCTTTGTGCTTACAGTGTTGGTGTTATTTGTTTCAGGTACTAGTGATGACCGTGGGAAGGCGCCGGCTTGATCAGTACACACACACGGGATTTTTATGTTATCAGATCTTGGGATTTTTATGTAGCATGGATTGAGTTTCAAATATTAATGCTTTTATGAATGTTAAATGATTTGTGTTTTTATAAAATGCGAAAAATTGTTTTGAAATTTACGGTGTTACAAGTTGGTATCAGAGCCTTGGTTTGAGGGATTCGAGTACACCTTCGGGCGTATTTGAACTCAAACTGAGGATTTGAGAAGTATTTTCAAAAAGAGTAAAATATTTTTGGAAAAACGCAGAGCAGAGTTGTGTGTACGATCAGTCTGCGCCCGAACGGTGATTTCCCAAAATACCCTCATGTTATGTGATATTGATATTGATATGATGTATTCTCATGCTAGAGTAGGCTAGGTACTCTTATTAGGACTAGAGTGGCCTGATTTGTGATGCCTTAGCCTAGGGAGAGGTGAGCTGCTATGAGGTGCTTGAGAGTGAGTAGGTAGCAGCGAGGGGCTTATAAGAGATCGGTTAGAGAGTGGATTATGCATGATAGAGTACTTGGAATTTGGGATCCGAAGAGGAGGACTTGGGGTGTATTGTGCTACGATGCGGACAGTAGTATTGAGCCCGTACTACTGAAAGCACCGGGGCGGTGTACAACCCAAGTAGGAATCTTTGGAATACCAAGGATCAAGGAGGAATGAGTTGTCGAGTGTGAGTATGCTCGAATGGATTCTAATTTATCGTATGTTGTATTTCAGAGGTAGATCATGGTGAGGACACGTCTTATGCCTGAGAGCAGTGGGGCCAGTGATGAGGAGATCCGCCGGATCATCCACGAGGAGGTGGTTGTGGCCATCAGGGCAGAAATACCAGAGATGTTCGGGTCTATTAAGACCACGTTGATTGAGACCTTCGACGAGCGTTATGCCGCTCTTTCTGAGGCTGCTGTTGCAGCGGCCACCACAGCTATTGCTGCCGCGAGGCCGCAGGGTGGTGATGCGTTGTTGCTCCGAGAGTTCAGCAACACAAAGCCGCCGGAGTTTGATGGGACCCAGGACCTGGTGGCGGCTATGAGATGGATTTCTGACATAGAGGGGTGTTTCTTCACTTGCTCATCTCCTGAGCATTTGAGAGTACGGTTCGCGCTGAACCAGCTTCGCTTGGGAGCGAAGGACTAGTGGAAGTTTGTGACGGCGCACTTTATGCCTGCTAAGCTTGCGGCGGTGACCTGGGAGAGGTTCACTGCCATGTTCCGAGATAAGTACGTTCCCCAGGTGGAGAGGGAGCGTTTGGCCCAGGAGTTTCTGACCCTCAAGCAGGGTACTGATTCTGTTATGGTGATTACCAGGATGTTCCACGAGAGGGCGATGTTCTGCCCTGAGCACGTGTCCACTGAGCAGGCACGTATGAGCCGATATTTGAGTATCTTGAGGCGACACATTCAGGAGTTCGTGGCGAACTCCTCGTACCGGACATTTGCCAAGCTTCAGGCAAATGCCCGGAAGAGGGAGATTGAGCTAGAGACTCAGGCCAGGGAGGAGGCGGAGTCTCAGGGGAGGGATCGGCGACTGGCGCAGTCTCAGCCGGCAGCCAAGCGGGCTAAGCCCGCTGATCTCAAATCAGGGAGCCAGCAGGGCCGCACTTGTGGGAAGTGCGGCAAGGGTCACGATGGAGTCTGTAGAGCGGGATCTTGCTACAAGTGTGGCAAGGAGGGGCATATGGCCAAGGACTGCCCCAAGGGGTTTGCGGTGTGTTTCCACTACAACCAGACCGGACACCGGAAGGCAGAGTGTCCGCAATTGCGAGGATCATCTCAGGGAGCACCTCAGGGATCTGCCCCTGCCGCCATCAGAGTTACCGAGAGTCGGCCAGTGAAGGCCGAGGCGCCGAGGGCACGAGGGAGAGCCTTTCAGTTGACCGCGGAGGAGGTCCGCGCAGCGCCCGATGTCGTGGCTGGTATGTATTCTTTCGTGTATTTATTTTGATGTTGAGATATTATGCTTATATTATGTTCTGCATAGGTACTTTCCTTGTGAATTCTGTACCTGCCTTGGTGTTATTTGACTCGGGTGTGAGTCGGTCATTTGTATCTTTGGCTTTTAGTCAGCATATCAGTGTTAGTCGTGAGGCATTGAGTCGGCCTCTGAGAGTTTCCATAGCTGACGAGAGGGTGATATATGCCACGGAGGTTCTCCGGGGGTGTGTGTTCGAGATTTTCGGTGTTGAGTTCCCGATTGATTTGGTTCCTATTGCGATGGGTGATGTCTGTGTCATTGTGGGCATGGACTGGTTGAGCAGATTTGGTGCGGTTATCGACTGCGAGCGATAGCTGGTGACCATACGAGACCCTAGTAGGGGAGTTCTTATGGTGTACGGTGAGGGTACACGTTCTGGATCAGCATTTTGTTCGGCCGCTAGGGTGAGGCAGTGTCTGCAGCAAGGCTGTAAGGGTTTTGTGGCGTATGTGATGGATACGCGGGTGGATTCCGAGAGACTGAGGTCAGTTGAGGAGGTTCCGATAGTGCGTGAGTTCCCGGATGTATTTCCGGAGGAGTTGCCGGGTGTGCCTCCCGTGAGGCAAGTGGAGTTCAGTATCGATTTGGTTCTGGGGGCTGCGCCTATCGCTAAGGTGCCTTATCGCCTTGCACCTCCAGAGATGAAAGAGTTATCCTCGCAGCTTCAGGAGCTGCTGGGGAAGGGGTTTATTCGGCCGAGCAGCTCGTCGTGGGGAGCGCCTATCCTGTCTGTCAAGAAGAAGGATTGTTCACACCGGATGTGCATTGATTACCGGGATTTGGACAAGCTGACGGTCAAGAACCGTTACCCGTTGCCGAGGATCGATGATTTGTTCGATCAGTTACAGGGAGCATCTTGGTTCTCCAATATCGATTTGAGGTCTGGATATCATCAGGTGAGGGTGCGAGATGAGGACGTCCAGAAGACAGCGTTCAGGACACGTTATGGGCATTACGAGTTTGTAGTGATGCCTTTCGGGCTCACCAATGCCCCGGTAGTGTTCATGGATCTCATGAACCGAGTGTGCAGGCCGATGCTGGATCGGTCAGTGATTGTATTTATCGACGATATTTTGGTATATTCGAGATCTAGAGAGCAGCATGAGGAGCATTTAAGGGAGATCCTCAGAGTTCTAAGAGCGGAAAGGGATATTGGCCGACCCGGCCAAAGTTGAGGTGGTGATGAGTTGGGAGGTGTCGAGGTTACCCTCCGAGATCAGGAGTTTCCTAGGGTTGGCAGGTTATTATTGGAGATTTATCAAGGATTTCTCTAAAATCGCAGTGCCACTCACCAGGTTGACCCGGAAAGGTGTCGCTTTTTCATGGGGCCCCGAGCAGCAGGCCTCCTTTGAGACGTTTCACCAAAGGTTATGCGAAGCCCCGGTGTTATCCCTCCCGGAGGGGATGGAGGACTTTGTGGTATACTGTGATGCATCAATCTTGGGGTTGGGAGCGGTGCTGATGCAGAGAGGGCATGTGATAGCATACGCATCGAGGCAACTGAAACCTCATGAGACGAGGTATCCCACCCATGACCTAGAGTTGGGGGCAGTGGTGTTCGCCCTCAAGATTTGGTGTCACTATCTGTATGGGGTTCAGTTTACGATATACACGAACCATAAGAGCCTGAAGTATTTGATGGATCAGCCCAACCTAAACATGCGGCAGAGGAGGTGGTTGCATGTGGTCAAGGATTATGATTGTGAGATTCTGTACCATCCGGTCAAGGCTAATGTGGTAGCCGACGCCCTGAGTCGCAGGGCGGAGAGTGCCCCATTGCGAGGTGTATGTTTGCGATTGACCGTGATAGCTCCGGTGTTGGACACCATTCGTGGAGCACAGGCTGAGGCCGTGAGATCGGAGAACCAGAAGAGAGAGCGAGTTGTTGGGTTGGTATCGGAGTTCGTTACCGATAGTCAGGGGCTTATGACCTTTCAGGGGCGTATATCGGTACCGTATGTGGGAGGGGCGCGTACCATTTTGATGGAAGAGGCTCATCGGTCGAAATTTTCGATCCATCCTGGGGCCACTAAGATGTATTTGGACCTGAGGAGAGAGTATTGGTGGTCCTGTATGAAGAGGGATGTTGTGTGGTTTGTTGAGAGATGCTTGACCTGCCGTAGGGTTAAGGCCGAGCACCAGAGACCGCATGGTAAGTTGCAGCCGTTGGAGGTTCCCGAATGGAAGTGGGAACAGATCACCATGGATTTTATCACCAAATTGCCAAGGACTGCTAGGGGAGTTGATGCAATTTGGGTGATTGTGGACAGGTTGACGAAGAGCGCTCACTTTCTTGCTATCAGCGAGAGTTCTTCAGCAGAGAAATTGGCAGAGGTGTATGTGAGGGAAGTGGTGTCACGGCATGGAGTGCCTATCTCGATTGTTTCAGACCGTGATGTGTGTTTCACTTCCAGATTCTGGAAGAAGTTTCACGAGGAGTTGGGTACTAGACTGCATTTTAGTACCGCATATCACCCCCAGACAGATGGTGTAACAGCCCAAAATCTCAAGTATTGTTAAGTTGCATTTTGGGGGTGTTTTAAAGGAGGGACTCGACGAGTTGGAGCCAGACTCGCCGAGTAGGGTCGTAGGTTTGGTCGCGGGTTCACGACTGGACTCGACGAGTCCAGATATGGACTCGGCGAGTCGACGCTGTTCAGCGGAAACCCTAGCCGTTCGGTATTGGGTCGTATATAAGGGTTATTATGCCGTCATTTCGCGACTTTGGATCGATTGGGAAGAACCCTAGGCGACTGGGGCGGCTAGAGCAAGCTTGAAGGCCATTGGTGACCTTGAAGGAATTGTTGTGCAAGGAGGAGAAGGGTTTTGGCTAAAGGAACTGCAGGGAGTTCGAGTGCTGAAGTTTGGGGACATGGAAGGTACATCATTCAGGTAATAATTCGGATTACATTCTCCTGTGATTGATGTGTATATAGATTTAGGGTTTATGGAACCCATTTGGAGTCTAGATGGATTGTTGTGTTGTTATCCAACGTTTATAACCCTGTATTAGTACCCTTAGAGGTCCAGAAGGTCCTATGTTTGTATATTCGGGAAAATATGTATCTCAGGAAGCAGTTTGATCGACTGCATGGCGTGGACTCGCCGAGTCGGATGATCAGACTCGGCGAGTAGCTTGAAGATTTACTGGGACTCGCCGAGTTGTTCTTCAGACTCGACGAGTGGAGTCGGGGTGCCCCGCGATTCTTCCAGGAGTGACTCGTCGAGTCAAAGAGGATACTCGACGATTAGAAGGGGAATCTAAGAGGATTGAAGGACGACCAGACTCGCCGAGTCGCCAGGGAACTCGCCGAGTCCAGTCGAGCTGACAATGGACTGTTGACCAGAGTTGACTGGTGTGATTTCTTAGGGTCAGTTAACGTGGAAGATAGAAGTATTAATAAGGGATATATGATGTTACAGGGAGCTTGTAGCTCGGAGGATCAAGTGCAAGGGACTTTAGGAGTTGATATCTTCCAGTGTCCGCGAGGTGAGTCTTCTCACTATACTTCACCCGGAAAGGGGTTGATTGTGTGACCGGAAGGTCAAGTATGTTATGTGTTATGTTTATATGCTATAAATGGAAAGTTAGCTGCTACGCGTGATATACATGCTTATATATGGGCCGGAAGGCAAGGTATTATGTGACAGTAAGGTCAGGTTGATATATGATATATGTGCTTTATGTATTAGAGTATTTGTATTATGTGTTATATATGTTTATGGGCCGGAAGGCAATTATTTTATGGGCCGGAAGGCAATTATTTTATGGGCCGGAAGGCAATTATTTTATGGGCCGGAAGGCAATTATCTTATGGGCCGGAAGGCGAGTATCTCATGGGCCGGAAGGCATTGTATGGTTGACCGGAAGGTCAGGGCCTGGAAAGGCGTATGTGCGTAAGGTATATTGGGGAACTCACTAAGCTTCGTGCTTACGTTGTTTATGTTATGTTGTTTCAGGTTCTTACAGTAACGCGGGATGGCAACGGTTCGATTGTACACACCGAAGAAAGAGTTGTGTTTTGGAGGATCCTGGTCTTCTATTATAATGAAAATGAAACTATGTTTTGTAATTCGAATGTGAATAAGATTTTAAACAAGTGTTTTTAATATTAAATTGATTATTTAAATGAAAATTTTGTTTTTTGGAAATCACGGTGTTACAAATTGGTATCAGAGCCTTGGTTTGAGGGATTCGGACGCGCCTACAGGTGAGTCTGGACTCAAACTGAGGAATTAAGAAAAGGTTTTCAAATAAATAGTTTTCTAAAAGTGAATAAGAGTTCAAAGAGAAAGCAAGAAAGAGCAGTGTGTACAATCAGCCAGAGCCAAACGGTGATTTCCCAAAATACCCTTACTTTTGTATTATGAAATATCTATTATGCACTTCATGAGACGTTATTGCATGCTAGAGACAGGCTAGGTATTTCACATCTTAGGACTAGAGTGGCCTGATTTGTGATGCCTTAGTCTAGGGTTTGCTGTTATATGTGCGTTATGCTTTTGTGTGTATGTGATGAGTGAGAGTATCTAGTTAGAACGCACAAGGGGTAAAGCTACGGGGTACGGAGGTACTTCCGAGGATGAGCTGAGAAGGTGGAGCTACCACAGATGGGGAATCCTATGTATGCTTCAATGCTCGAATGCTGCTTGCCTTGTGCTTTGTGGAGTTATAGATGATGGGAGTCAGCTACTAAGTGAGTATGACGATACTCAGGAGGTAGAGGGCTGGCATCATTAATAACTCTTCAGCAGCTGATAGCAAGGAAGTGGGAGGACAGCGGAAGGGACTAGGGAGTAAACCTAGCCAGATGAGTGCGCTGGTAGAGTAGAGGATTTCGCTGGAAAGCGAGCACGCACGATGAGATGGGTGAAAGAGCAGGTTTATCAGCTACTTAGGAACTCTGGGATGGTCCGTGTGGAAAGTATGGGTAGATGTGGCAGGTAGTATGGGCCCGTACTACTGAAAGCAGAGGACCCATACTTGATACAGGGGGCATCCTAAAGGTCCTAAGGAACAGATTGAGGGGTGATGTTATGGTTCGGATACCATACATCGGAGCAGATACAGAGTGATGTTATGGTCCGGGCACCACACATCGGAACAGATTGAGATAGATGTTGTGGTCCGAGTGCTATACGTTGGAGCAGATTGGGAGGGGTGCTATGGTTCAGGTACCATACACCGAAGCATGTCAAGGAGGGATGTCATGGGATGAGTACCATGGTTCGTAGTGGATGATGCTTGTGGCTATCTTGTTATCCGGTTATGACCGATGAGGTAGAGATTGGACGCTATGGGTTTCAAGCCTGTAGACCATGATTGAGTACGGAGAGGCGTTCCTCGAGGGGAAAGGCGAGTGCCTATCAGAGTATTTTGGTAAGAGTCAAAGACAGGGGAGAATTTTAGTTGAGTCGAGCAATCAGACGGCAGAGGAGAGGTCACCTTTTGGGTGAGTAGTGTCATTTATGCTCGTGTGCAAGACGCGAGAGGTCTGGTGTTTCAGTTCTGGATTTGGGAGTACACCCTGCAGGTAGTTATCGATAATGACTTCCCTCAGAGCATCAGGTAGCGGGTGTACCGCGAGACAGGGATTTACCGTGAACAGACAGACAGTTGGGGCTGAGGTAGTCGAGAACCACACCACACCTAATTGAGAATAACAGGTTGGGTTATAGTGGTAGCAGTGAAGAGTTCAGACGAGTTTTGCAGTGCGGAGAGTTGTCGTCTATGTTGAGAGTAAGTCCCTGTCCTTGGGACAAATCCGGCGTTGGATACGGGTTGATGAGCTGAGATGAGAGAAACGATGATGCTGCGGCGCAGTCTGCGAGCCAGATATGTTATCGAGCAGTGCAGGTGCTTAGTATTAGATCAGTATGGGATTTGGAACGATTAGAGGCAGCCGTGATGAGAAGTTCTTGGGGAGTTAGCTAGAGGTTCAGAGTATAGGGGATTGATTGACTCCACAAGGGGAGGGACTATCGGGTGTTGCACAGCACTTTTCTGGGGCAGGTACGATTTCGCTGGTGAAAGGTAGTCGTGGGTTGATTGTATACTAATTGGTGTTGGTTCGAACCTTAGTGGGGGAGAACCGGGTGCAGTATGTAAGAAAGCAAATTGTCAGGAGTAGTAATAAGTGGAGTATAGAGATGCAGTAGGAAATCATGAGACCATAGGTGTCGAAGGTCGAGTAAAAAGGGGTTACATCGGAGCTTGCGGGTCCGGTGGTGCATGCCGCAAGTGCGGAAAGGAGGGGCACTGTGCACGGGATTGTTGGCAGTCAGTGCCAATTCGGGATTTGAGGAGGACAGGATGAAGCGGAGCCCCAGAGGGTTCAGGGTCGTGTTTATCTGCGTGCGACAGAGGGAGACGGAGCAGTGCCGGAGGCAGCGGCAGGTATGATGCTTTCGTGATGTCTTAATTGTCTTGCATTGATGTGGCGTATTGTTTGTGCTGGTATCTTGTATGGATTTCGATGCGGTATTCGTTGTTTCGCGGGTATGGCATGGTTATGGATTGGTGCTTCAGGTTTTCGCTTTGGCATTCGTTATACCCTGATGGTTGGGTATGGTTATAATCGGTGTTTTAGTGTCAGTAGTCTTGTGCGGCTTCCGATGTGGTGTTCATCCTTTGGGCAGGTTGTGAGTTTGGTTATGGGTTATTGTCGAGGATTCCTTTGGTTATCGTTCGTGGGGGTGGTTAGGGGAGATGCGGCACTGGGTTGATTGTCGGGTAGCATCTACAGTCGTGGAGTGGATGATTGAAGGACTAGATTCTTGTGAGTGGGTTGATCAGGGAGGAGGTGTGTATTGCTGAGGGTTGCTTGTGCTTGTGGGAAGCAGTCAGTGTATAAATGTTCTCTTTGTGCAAGATTGTTCTGTAAGGTCGTTAATGACGATCGGCGGCAGTTAGTCAGTGTTTTAGTGGGGGAGAATTAGAAAATTCTCCGGGAGATCGATGAGTATGTGAGGGTGCTTAGCTGTTGGGATTCAACAGTGTTTGTCAGCGCAGAGTATAGGCCGACGAGAGCGAGTGTCGGGTATGCGGGGCGGGATACAGACCTAGGGCATTCGATTGTGGAGGCCTGAGAGAAGGCCGGGATCAAGCTTGAGTAAGTAACCGAGATTATGTTGTGCATGTTTCTAGAGCTGGAACCGGAAGGTTCCAGAGTTAGAACCTGAGGGTTCGCAGAGTTGGGTGTACGGACCCACAGAGACATAGCCTCGAGTGGCTAGTATGTGAGAGTCGGTCCAGTCATGCTGGAGACTCTGTTGGTATTGCTGGATCAGTTTGAGATTGCGGATTGTGTATGTTGCAGTGTGATTGCATTGGAAGGTCTGGCCCCGGGTTAGTGATCTTGTTTAGCTGAGGCAGTGATCTTGATGAGTGGAGAGAGTGCATGAGATTGAGAGCCCCTGCAATGAGAACCAGAGTATGTGGATAGCGGTTATGCAAAAAGGGTGGTGTCGCTTGGGGCGAGCACCGTGGCACCGGTTGGAGTGGCATTATGGCCAAGAGGGTTCCTTGGAAAAAAAAAAAAAAAAAAAAAAAGAGGAAGGGGTGCAAGTTCACGGAAGTGAAATCTGCAGAGCAGGGTTATGGTTAGAGTATTTCAAGTATGGTTTCGAGCATCGTGTTGCGGCAGTGAAGTAGGAACCCATCCGGGTTGGGATGACGGACGAGACTCAGAAAGGATGCAAGGGAATAGAGAATCTTGAATTCTCAGTGTGATTCTGATCAGGGTATAGGACGGATATTAGAGGTTCGTCTTGGGAGATGTTCGAGGATATCATCAGTGTATCGGGTTTTTCGACCTGCGAGTGTTGGGACTAGTTCAGTATGTGTATGTGATGGCAAGAGGGAACTTGTGAGAGTTGATCTGAGAGGGAGAATGGATCTCTCAGTCGGTCCGGAATGGGCAAAGTGGGCTTTGGATAGGGGATCCGGTGGTTCAGGATTTCCTAACCCTTATGGGTTGAGTGATCGTTGAGATTTGGAGCAGAGTGCATCTTGGGTAATTTCCGATTACAGAGAGTGATGAGCAGTTCAGAGTTCGTGCTTTAGTTGACAGAGCAGACTTAGCAGGTTAAAGAGAGTTAGTGATCGTCTAGAGTTAACAGGAAGGTTATGCAGGCAGACGTCGTTACGAGCATGTGATTCCGGTCGGCGACTTCGTATTTCTGACGGGGTGTTTCGATTTAGGAAGAGGGGTAAATGGGGGGCCCCGGTATGTTGGGTCTTTTCGTGAAGGTACGAAGGTAGGAAGGGTGACCTATCGTTGGAGCTGTCAACGGAATCGGGACGGATCCATGACACTTGTATGTGTCGCAATTGAAGAGATGTATAGCAGATGAGCCAGCAGTGGTTCTTCTAGAGAACGATTAGGTGGATGCGAGCCTGTGTTACGTCGAGAGGCCAGTGGCCGTCGGAGATCGGAAGATTAAGGTTCTGAGGAACAAGGAGGTACCTCTGGTATTGGTTCAGTAGCGGCCTCGGGAGAGATCGGTAGTGTCTAGGGAAGCCGAACGTGAGATGCGGGAGCAGCAGCCATAACTATTTTCAGAGTGAGACTTCGAGGGCGAAGTCTAGTTCTAGTGGGGGAGAATTGTAACAGCCCAAAATCTCAAGTATTGTTAAGTTGCATTTTGGGGGTGTTTTAAAGGAGGGACTCGACGAGTTGGAGCCAGACTCGCCGAGTAGGGTCGTAGGTTTGGTCGCGGGTTCACGACTGGACTCGACGAGTCCAGATATGGACTCGGCGAGTCGACGCTGTTCAGCGGAAACCCTATCCGTTCGGTATTGGGTCGTATATAAGGGTTATTATGCCATCATTTCGCGACTTTGGATCGATTGGGAAGAACCCTAGGCGACTGGGGCGGCTAGAGCAAGCTTGAAGGCCATTGGTGACCTTGAAGGAATTGTTGTGCAAGGAGGAGAAGGGTTTTGGCTAAAGGAACTGCAGGGAGTTCGAGTGCTGAAGTTTGGGGACATGGAAGGTACATCATTCAGGTAATAATTCGGATTACATTCTCCTGTGATTGATGTGTATATAGATTTAGGGTTTATGGAACCCATTTGGAGTCTAGATGGATTGTTGTGTTGTTATCCAACGTTTATAACCCTGTATTAGTACCCTTAGAGGTCCAGAAGGTCCTATGTTTGTATATTCGGGAAAATATGTATCTCAGGAAGCAGTTTGATCGACTGCATGGCGTGGACTCGCCGAGTCGGATGATCAGACTCGGCGAGTAGCTTGAAGATTTACTGGGACTCGCCGAGTTGTTCTTCAGACTCGGCGAGTGGAGTCGGGGTGGCCCCGCGATTCTTCCAGGAGTGACTCGTCGAGTCAAAGAGGATACTCGACGATTAGAAGGGGAATCTAAGAGGATTGAAGGACGACCAGACTCGCCGAGTCGCCAGGGAACTCGCCGAGTCCAGTCGAGCTGACAATGGACTGTTGACCAGAGTTGACTGGTGTGATTTCTTAGGGTCAGTTAACGTGGAAGATAGAAGTATTAATAAGGGATATATGATGTTACAGGGAGCTTGTAGCTCGGAGGATCAAGTGCAAGGGACTTTAGGAGTTGATATCTTCCAGTGTCCGCGAGGTGAGTCTTCTCACTATACTTCACCCGGAAAGGGGTTGATTGTGTGACCGGAAGGTCAAGTATGTTATGTGTTATGTTTATATGCTATAAATGGAAAGTTAGCTGCTACGCGTGATATACATGCTTATATATGGGCCGGAAGGCAAGGTATTATGTGACAGTAAGGTCAGGTTGATATATGATATATGTGCTTTATGTATTAGAGTATTTGTATTATGTGTTATATATGTTTATGGGCCGGAAGGCAATTATTTTATGGGCCGGAAGGCAATTATTTTATGGGCCGGAAGGCAATTATTTTATGGGTCGGAAGGCAATTATCTTATGGGCCGGAAGGCGAGTATCTCATGGGCCGGAAGGCATTGTATGGTTGACCGGAAGGTCAGGGCCTGGAAAGGCGTATGTGCGTAAGGTATATTGGGGAACTCACTAAGCTTCGTGCTTACGTTGTTTATGTTATGTTGTTTCAGGTTCTTACAGTAACGCGGGATGGCAACGGTTCGATTGTACACACCGAAGAAATAGTTGTGTTTTGGAGGATCCTGGTCTTCTATTATAATGAAAATGAAACTATGTTTTGTAATTCGAATGTGAATAAGATTTTAAACAAGTGTTTTTAATATTAAATTGATTATTTAAATGAAAATTTTGTTTTTTGGAAATCACGGTGTTACAGATGGACAGAGTGAGCGGACGATTCAGACGCTCGAGGACATGCTCCGGGCATGTGTGTTGGATTTCGGGGGAGGTTGGGATACGTACTTGCCCTTGGCATAGTTTTCCTACAACAACAACCATCATTCGAGCATTGGTATGCCGCCCTTTGAGCTATTGTATGGGAGGAGGTGTCGGACCCCCATTTGCTGGGGAGAGGTCAGACAGCGTGTGATGGGCAGTACAGAGATCGTGCTTCAGACGACAGAGCAGATCCAGCAAGTCATAAAGAGGTTGTTCACCGCTCAGAGTCGTCAGATGAGTTATGCAGACAGACGCCGATCTGAGCTTGAGTTTCAGGTCGGCGGCCTTGTTCTCCTGAAGGTCTCTCCTTGGAAAGGAGTGATTCGATTCAGGAAGAGGGGCAAGTTAAGGCCCCGATATATTGGTCCATTCCGAGTGATCGCGAGGGTAGGCAGGGTAGCCTATCGTTTGGATTTGCCAGCAGAGTTGGGGTAGATTCACGACATTTTCCATGTGTCGCAACTGCGGAAGTGTGTAGCCGATCAGTCGGCAGTGGTTCCATTAGAGGATATTCAGGTGGGTGCGAGCCTGAATTATGCTGAGAGACCAGTGGCGATCAGAGATCGGAAAATCAAGGTTCTAAGGAACAAGGAGGTACCCTTGGTTTTGGTTCAGTGGCAGCATCGGAAGGGGTCCGAGATGACTTCGGAGCCGGAGCATGAGATGCGTGAGCAACATCCGGAGTTATTTGCAGAGCGAGACTTCGAGGGCGAAGTCTAGTTCTGGTGGGGGAAAATTGTAACAGCCCGAATTCCCAGGTATTATTTATTCTTATAATTTTGGTGATTTGTGAGGAGACTCGGCGATTTGGAGCTCAAACTCGCCGAGTATGATCGCGGCTTGGGCACGGGCTCGCGTCTGGACTCGGCGAGTCCAAAATGTGGACTCGGCGAGTCCACGCTATTTCATGAAACCCTAATTTCTAGTGTATGAGCCCTATTTAAAGGGGCTTATGGCCGTTATTTGCGGCCACCAACCCCAGAGAGAACCCTAAAGAGTCTTTGAGCGTGTTGTGAGAGAGAAGAGGAAGATCCCTGACTATTTGTGGGTGTTTTTGCATATAGAAGAGGATCAAGGCAAGAGGAGACTAAAGAAGGTGCTAATCCAGTGATTCTTGAGCTCAGAGACTTCATTTGAGGTAACCATTCGTTCCATTCTCAGTCCTTGGTGTAAATCTTAGAGTTAGGGTTTCTTTGTGGAATGATCCATGGAGTAATTGGCCTCCTCACGTGTTGGTGCTTTAGATCTGGGCCCAAAGAGGTCCAGAGACCCTTTTCCCTCAAGCTTTATGAGTGTTAATGGAGGCCATGAGCTTAGAATAGCAATCTAGAGACCATATCATCAAATAAGGCCTTTGAACCTTTGCATGAGCACCAAGATAGTAACTTTACGTGATGTATGTGCTTGGAAGGACTGGATCTATGAGTTACTGGAACGGATCTGACCTCAGGAGTGAGTTTGAGTTTATGCATGGCATAGACTCGTCGAGTCTGAAGAACAGACTCGGCGAGTAGCATGAAGATTGTCCATAACCACTCAGCGAGTGGTCTTGCCGAGTTAAGGGGTTGAATCAGTGAGTCAGGGAGAGTCAGAGAGGGTTGACAGGTGGACTGAGTCAAGCTGGAACTCGCCGAGTTGTTCTTGAGACTCGGCGAGTTGAGTCGTGGTGGCCCCGCAACTCATGCCAGGTGGAACTCGTCGAGTTAGGAAATACTCGACGTGTCGAGAGAGGATCCCAGGGAATCAGTGGATGCGTATAGAGTCGCCGAGTCGCTATAGTGCACTCGCCGAGTCCGGTCAAAGTTGACCGTTGACCATTGACCAGTGTTGACTTGATAGGGGTAGTCAACCTTAGTTGTGAAAGTGTTAATTAGAGATGTATTGTGTTATAGGAGGATTATAGCTCGAGGGATCGAGCGCGAGTGATTTCCGGGATTTGCGAGTTATCGAGATACGCGAGGTGAGTCTTCTCACTATACTTTACCTTGAGTAGGTAATCAGAGTCATGTAACAGAGTATTCGTATGCTATATGTATGTTATGTGTTGTACTGCATTATTTATATGTGATTTATGTTGTGCATGTTTATAGAGTTGGAACCGGAAGGTTCACAGAGATTAGAACCAGAGGGTTCACAGAGTAGGGTCTACGGACCCATAGAGTTATAGCCTCGAGTGGCTAATATGTGTTATGTGTGGTATTTTGGGGAACTCACTAAGCTTTGTGCTTACAGTGTTGGTGTTATTTGTTTCAGGTACTAGTGATGACCGTGGGAAGGCGCCGGCTTGATCAGTACACACACACGGGATTTTTATGTTATCAGATCTTGGGATTTTTATGTAGCATGGATTGAGTTTCAAATATTAATGATTTTATGAATGTTAAATGATTTGTGTTTTTATAAAATGCGAAAAATTGTTTTGAAATTTACGGTGTTACACTCTCTCACAAACGAATACACTCGATTAGGGTTTCTGACAGAGTATTAGGGTGACAAGTGAGTCGGAAATGAAGGTTTAAGGTCCTTTAAATAGGACACAAACCCTGAAAATTAGGGTTTCCTCACTCAGCTCCTAGGCGTCGAGTTGGGGTCCTCCAACTCGTCGAGTAGGCTCTAAAAATCATGCGGCCATTAACTCCTCTACTCGACGAGTTGGGGCATCCAACTCATCGAGTTGCTCTGACATGAAAATGCAATTAAATTAAATATTATACCTGGGAGTCAGGATGTTACAACTCTCCCCCACTAGAATCAGACTTCGTCCTCGAAGTCATCCTCCAGAAACAACTCTGGGTATTGCTCCCGCATCTCGGACTCTGGCTCCCAAGTCCACTCGGATCCCTTCTGATGTTGCCACTGAACCTGAACCAAGGGCACCTCTTTATTCCTTAGGACCTTCACTTTCCTATCCAAGATCGCTATCAGCCTCTCAATGTAATTCAGGCTTTCATCAACATGAATGTCCTCTAAAGGGACTATTGTCGTCTCATTGGTTACACACTTCCTCAGCTGGGACATGTGGAAGGTGTTACGAATTTGGCTCAACTCTGTAGGCAGCTCCAACTGATAAGCTACCTTACCCAATCAGGCGATCAATCTGAAAGGACCAATGTATCTTGGGCCCAGCTTGCCCATTTTCTGAATCGGATCACCCCTTTCCATGGGGATACCTTCAGGAGGAAAAAATCCCCGACCTGAAACTCTAGCTCTGAATAGTGTCAATCAACATAACTCTTCTGACGACTCTGGGCCGTCAGTAACCTCTGTCTGACCTGTTGGATTTACTATGTCGTCTTTAGCATTATCTCAGTTCCCCCATCCTCTGCACTGCCTCTCCCTAACAGATGGGAGTCTGACACCTCCTCCTATATAAGAGCTTAAATAGAGGCATACCAATATTGGAATGATGGTTGTTGTTGTATGAAAACTCAGCCAAGGGCAATTAAGTGTCCCAATTCCCACCAAAGTCCATAACACATGCACGTAGCATGTCCTCGAGCATCTAAATCGTCCGCTCGCTCTGCCTATCTGTCTGTGGGTGATATGCGGTACTGAAGTGCAATTGGGTACCCAACGCCTCATGAAAATTCTTCCATAATCTGGAAGTAAAACGCACATCCCGATCTGCTATCGATATCGGCACTCCATGCCATCCCACCACTTCTCTCACAAAGATCTCAGCCAATTTCTCCACAGAAGAGCTCTCACTGATAGCCAAAAAATGACCACTCTTCGTCAACCGGTCTACAATCACCCATATCGCGCTGATACCTTTCGCGGTCCTCGGTAATTTGGTGATAAAATCCATGGAAATTCGTTCCCACTTCCACTGGGGAATCTCTAGAGGCTGCAACGGGCCATGTGGATCCTGGTGCTCCGCCTTGACCTGATGATAGATCAAGCATCTCTTAACTACCCATTCCACATCTCTCTTCATGCAGGGCCACCAATAATCCCTCTTCAAATCCAAATACATCTTGGTGGCCCCCGAGTGGATCAAGAATCTTGACCTATGAGCCTCCTCCATCAAAATATGTCGAGCTCCACCCGTATATGGAACCCAAATCCGTCCACGGAAAGTCATAAGCCCCTGATTATCCGTCCCAAACTCAGAAATCTGCCCAACTACCCGCTCTCTCTCTCTCTCTCTCTCTCTCTCTCTCTCTCTTACGGTTCTCTGGTCTCACGGCCACTACCTAGGCCTCTTGGATGGTATCTAAGACTGGAGTCATCACCGTCATCCTCAAGCATACGTCTCGGATCGGAGTACTCACTGCTCTGCGACTCAGGGCATACGCTACCACATTAGCCTTGCCAGGGTGATACAAGATCTTACAGTCGTAGTCTTTCACTACATCCAACCATCTCCTCTGTCTCATATTCAGGTTGGGCTGATCCATAAGGTACTTCAGGCTCTTATGGTTTGTGTATATGGTACACCGGACACCATAAAGATAGTGGTGCCAAATCTTGAGGGTGAACACCACCGCCCCCAACTCCAAATCGTAGGTGGGATACCTCGTCTTCTGAGGCTTCAACTACCTCGATGCATACTCTATCACATGTCCCCTCTTCATCAGCACAATACCCATCCCTAATATAGATGCATCGCAATAAACTACGAAGTCCTTCACTCCCTCAGGAAGGGCTAACACCGGGGCTTCACACGGTCTCTGAAAAAGTGTCTTGAATGAGGCTTGGTGCTCGGGCCCCCAAGCAAAAGTAATACCCTTCTTGGTCAATCTGGTAAGAGGAACAGCGATCCTGGAGAAATCTCTGATAAATCTGTGGTAGTAGCATGCCAGGCCAAGAAAACTCCTGATCTCGGATGGGGACCTCGGCACCTCCCATCGCATAAATGCCTCAATCTTGGCTGGGTCGATCAAAATCCCATTTTGATTAACGAGGTGTCCTAAGAACTGGACCTCTCGTAACTAGAAATCACACTTGGGGAATTTGGCTTAAAGCCTCTCCATCCTCAATACTCCAAGAATCTCCCGAAGATGCTCCTCGTGCTGCTCTCTGGACCTCGAATATACCAAAATGTCGTCGATGAACACGATCACCAACCTATCCAACATGGGCCTGCACACCCGATTCATGATATCCATGAACGTTGTCGATGCATTGGTGAGTCCGAAAGGCATCACCACAAAGTCGTAGTGCCCATAACAAGTCCTAAAGGTCGTCTTCTGGATATCCTCCTCGCAAACTCTCATCTAATGATACCCAAACCTCAAATCAATCTTGGAAAACCAAAACGCCCCCTGTAACTGATCGAATAAATCATCGATCCTTGGTAGTGGATATTGGTTCTTGACCGTCAGCTTGTTCAATTCCCGATAGTCAATACACATCCGGTGTGAACCATCCTTCTTCTTGACAAAAAGGATCGGCGAGCTACTCGGTCTAATAAAACCCTTCCCCAGCAGCTCCTGGAGCTGCGAGGATAACTCGTGCATCTCGGACGATGCAAGACGATAAGGTGCCTTGGCAATAGGCGTCGTACCCGGAACCAAATTAATCCGGAACTCCACCTACCTCTCGGGAGGCACACCCGGTAACTCCTCGGGGAAAACATCTGGGAACTCACACACAACCAGAACCTTAGAGATAGAACTCGGCCTCTCAGTGGCAACCCTCGTACCCATCACATATGCTAAAAAGCCCATACATCCCTGCTGTAAACTCTGCCTCGCCCTGGCAGCAAAACAGAAAGCTGATCCAGATCTGGTCCCCTCACGATACACAGTAAGCACTCCCCCACTAGGTTCTCGTATGGTCACCATCTGACGCTCACAGTCAACCAAAGCTCCAAACTGGCCCAACCATTCCACGCCCACTATGACACAGGCATCACCCATCGCTATCAGAACCAATCTATCAAAAACTCAACACCAAAAATAGCCAATACACATCCCCGGAATACGTCGGTGGCAAAAACCACATGCTCGTCAGCTATAGAAACCCTCAGTGGCCAAATCAACGTCTTGCATCTGACACTAATGTGACGACTAAAGGATAAAGACACAAAAGATCGACACGCACCCGAGTCAAATAACACCAAAGCAGGAACATAACTCACAAGAAAAGTTCCTATATACAACACAATATAAGCATAAACAAATCTCAAAATAACATAAATAAGGAGATACGTACCAGTAACAACATCAGGCACTGCGCGAACCTCTTCCGCGGTCAACTGGAATGCTCTCCCACGAGCTCTCGGAGGCTCGGCCTTCCCCGGACGGCCATCAGTAACATGTAAAGTAGCATGAGTAGTAGTCTGGGCTGATCCCTGGGTGAGCTGGGGACACTCGGCCTTCCGATGGCCCATCTGGTTACAGTGAAAGAAAATCGAAAATCCCTTGGGGCAGTCCCTCGCCATGTGCCCCTCCTTGACACATTTATAGCAAATCCCCGCTCGGCAAGACCCCTCGTGGCTCTTGCTGCACTTGCTAGAAGTGTGGCCTTTCTAGCCTCCAGCTCTCGAATCAGCGAGCTTAGCCCGCTTTTTCGTCGGCTACGACTGTACCGGTCTCCTATCTCTCACCTGATGCTCTCCCTCCTCCCAGGTCTGAATCTCCAGCTTAATCTCCCTCCTCCTGGCATTGGTCTGCAACTCAACCAATGTCCGATAAGACGAGTTCGCCACGAACTCTCGAATGTCTCTCCTCAAGATGTTCAAATACCTACTCACGCGTGCCTGCTCAGTGGAAACATGCTCAGGGCAGAACAACGCCATCTCATGAAACATCCTCGTAATCTCTGTCACTGACTCTGTATTCTTCTTGAGAGACAGAAACTCATGTGTCAAACGTTCCCTCTCCACTTGGGGAACATACTTATATCGGAACAACTTGGTGAACCTCTCCCAATTCACCGCAACATGATCTGCAGGGGTGAAATCAGTCGTCACAAACTTCCACCAGTCCTTTGCTCCCAAGCGAAGCTGGTTCAGCGCGAACCGGACTCTCAGATGCTCTGGACATGAACACGTATAGAAACACCCCTCAATGTTGGAGATCCATCTCATGGAAGCGATCAGATCCTGTGTCCCATCAAACTCTGGTGGTTTCGTGTTGCTTAACTCATGAAACAACAATGAGTCACCTCCATGTGCCCTGGATGCAACTATGGCCACGGTGGCTGCAGCAACAGCAGCCTCTGTAACAGCAGCGTATCGCTCATCGAATGTCTCAATCACCATGGTCTTAATAGACCCGAACATCTCTGGTATGGCCTCTCGGATAGATGCGGCCACCTCCTCATGAATGATCCTACGGATCTCCTCATCACTAGTGTCACTGCCCCTGGGGTTGTTGTGGGTAATCACCATAGTGTCTCTGAAATGCAAACACAAAATTATCAAAGAATAGATCAATAATCGCATACAATCGATTACCCACCCCTACATGCTCCTTAGCATCCTAAAATTCTTACTTGGGTCGCATACAAACGTAGTGCTTTCAGTAGTACGGACCCAATACTACCTTCCACACCAACATGAAGTCGTCCCAAGTCCTCCTCCTAGGATCCTAGTTCATAGTACTCTATCCCTCATGGATATCAAACTATTCCTTCGGTAGATTCCTCAATACTCATCTAGGTATCTCTCCTATATCACTCAAAAATCTCTCTAAAAGATTCATGCTATGTTTCTCCCTACTCAGTACACACAGAGCAAATAGCGGATAAGATCAATCAATAGCATACCCTAGGCTAAGGCATCATGATCAGGTAACTCTAGCCCTAATTTCTGAAATACCTAGCCTATCCGTCTCGTTTTCTCTGAAATACCTAGCATACCCTAGCATGCAGCTCTAATATCTCATAAGTATCTTATAATATAAACAAGTAATGGTATTTTCGGAAATCACCATTCGGGATCTGGCTGATTGTACACACTGCTCCGTCTCATTTTTCTCATTAAAACTCTTACTCGTTTTAGAAAAATCATTTCCTTTTAGAAAAAATTTCTCATATCCTCAGTTTGAGTCCAGACATACCCGAGAGTACATCCGAATCCCTCAAACCAAAGCTCTGATACCAGCATGTAACGCGGTAAACTTTCAAACAAATTTTTCATTTTTAAATCACATAAAATTAGTATCACATTTTCTAAAAATCACAATGTATCAAATGTCAAAACACAGAATCCTGGACATAGTCTCAAACATGTGTGTACAATCAAGTCGGCACCTTCCTGTGATCCTAAGAAGTACCTGAAACACATAACACACAACACGGTAAGCACGAAGCTTAGTGAGTTCCCCAAAATACCACATGCAAAAATAATAAGCCTCTCATGGCTATAACTCGGCATGGACCCTCCGGTCATGCGTCTTGGTGAGGACCCTCCGATCTCACGGCTCGGTGTGAACCCTCTGGTCATGTGTCTCAGTGAAGACCCTCTGGCCTCACAACTCGGGTTGGACCCTCCAGTCCTGTATCTCAGTGAAGACCCTCCGGTCCTAACTCGGTAAGGCATAGAATTATAGCATATATCACAAACACAAAATGCATAATGTCACATAACTCAGTATAAGCACATAGGACCCTCTGGTCAATAAGTCAAATAAGATCCTCCAGTCACACAGTATTATCGTTCAGGTAAGTATAGTGAGAAGACTCACCTCGAAAGTAAGCAAGTAGATCTAGCACCCAACGAACAGTCTAATCCTCGCCTACACGTCATAGTCATCTCTAATTAACACTTATCACCTCAACTCAAATAATTTAAGCTAACCTCTTTCTCTAACTCTTGGAAAGGGTAAAATACCATTTTACCCCTCCATGGTCTCCATACTCCATGTCTTGACCAAACCCTAAAAGTCAACAGAAGTCAACACTCGAGTCAACAGTCCATGTTGACTCAACTCGTCAAGTGCATCTATGTGACTCGTCGAGTTCCTTTGTTTTCACAAAAATATCGTGAAAGTCCAACTCACCTCGTCGAGTTGTCTTATTAACTCGCTGAGTTACAACGTGTCCAGACTCATCGGGGAAAACCCTAACCGACTCGTCGAGTCAGCTCACCGACTTGTCGATTCCCTTCAGTCCATTTTCTCATTCAGATGATTTTAGGCAGAAATGGTGTCTCATACTTTGGATCTAACCTTCTAAGGCTCACTTATCACGTAAAGTTGCAAGATTTACATTCATGCATGGCATCTAGGGCTCAAAATGCCAAAACAAGCTCCATAAAAGGGTTTCATGCATGGAGACTAGCCCAAAGCTTGATAAAGCTTGGATCTTTGGGCTTATGGGACCTCCTTTTGTCCAGATCTGGAGTCTCAACTCCATGACAAGCTCCAACAACTCAAGAACCACAAGATAAAGGGGAAAAGCCCTAAAACTCCCTAGAAGGAGATCTATTAAAAGAAATGCTCAAGGTGGTAGCTTTTTACCTCCAAATTGAATCTAGCACAGAAAAACACTTGATCCAAAACCCTCTTCTCGCTCCAAGGCTTGTTGCTCATCAATCCTCTTCCAATTAGGCACTAGAACACCCAAAGTTAGCTTCTCTCTTTATCACAAGCAAATACACATGATTCGGGTTTCTCATAGGGTATTAGGGTGACAAGGGTGGCGTAAATGAAGGCTTGAGGTCCTCTAAATAGGACACAAACCCTGAAAATTAGGGTTTTTCTCACTTAGCTCCTACTCGTCAAGTTGGGGTCCTCCAACTCGTCGAGTAGGCTCTAAAAAACATGCAGCCAATTAACTCCTCTACTCGGCGAGTTGGGGCATCCAACTCGCTGAGTTGCTCTGAAATTATGAAGGTAAATTAATTAAATATTATATCTGGGAGTCCAGATGTTACACTTTAGGTTGGTTTTGGTGCTAGAATCGTTTCTGGAAAGGATGGATTTTGGACCTTATGGAATAAGTGTTTATTTGTTAAGTTCTTACATTATCAAGCCTTTTTGGGACCTTTGGATGGTCCTAATGGAAAAGTTAGAAACTTTATCCTTCAAGATCACATTTTGGACCAGATCTGAGCTTTGGGGTTCTTGGAATCGAAAAAAAAACTTAATGCATTAAGCTGTTGAAACCTTGGCAACCACAGTGTGGTCCTAGTTTACCATGGCATGGTGGATGGGATTTTTCCAACTATTTGATAGTATGTGAGCCACGGCGTGGCCAAGGAAGGCAACGACGTGGTAGTCAGCTGGAGTCAACATTGACTATTGACTTTGACCGTTGACCTTGAGGTTGACTTTTAACTTATGGGTTTTACTCAACTATTAATGTCCTAACAAGTAGATTAAGGTTTTGCCTTGTGTGATTATCTAGGTGGCGTTTAGCACCTGTTGTGAGATTTCGAGGGCGTAGTGACTTTTGAGCTGCTTTGTGAGGTGAGTTTCCTCATAATACTTGCGGGTTGAAGGCACCAATTCTGGCCCATTAGATTATGTTAAAGTATGCTACCTATCTTTGTGACTCTTGCATGTGTTGTATGTGATTGTCCCGATGTCGGGTGGGGCTCGATGCCAAGCGGTCCTGATGAATGTATCGGGTGGGGCCCGATGCTTGTATGTATGCATGATATGTATGGTATAAGGTATTTTGGGGAACTCACTAAGCTTTGTGCTTATGGTTTTCACTTTATGTTTCAGGTACTTTCGGTTTGAAGGGAAGAGCTCAGGATGATCTCATCGCACACACACCATGATTTTTCTGCTTTATTGACTCTGATGTATTTTGGATAATTATTGATACACTATCACTTTCTTATGGGTTTGATTATCACGTTTGGTTGATGTTTATGTAATATAAAAACAAAATTTTTGGTTATGGGTTTTTGGGACGTTAGCCTTAAAAGTATATACCAAATATACATTTAAAGGAGAAGAACCTAAGAGCCTTTAATCTAGCACCAAATTGCAAGACAAAAAAGGATAAGGCAGAGGCTAGAAAAAACCATGAAATTTGCTCAAAAAAGAAGAGAAAAAGATTGGTAAAAACTCACTAGTTTTTGGTTACATAGTATCATTTATATACCAACATAGGAGTACCAAAGCCCCATACTTTTATATAGTTAGATGCATGGACCAAAATGACAAATATGATGGAACAAAATAATCATAACACACCACCTTCCTTACCTCTTACAAACCATGACTAAGTGTAGCACCCGGTTCCTGGTATGTAAATCTTATTTGATGTATTTCCTTTCTTTTAGCCTTGGACTCGGCGAGTCATAGGTCCGACTCGCCGAGTGGATGCGGGACCCGGGACGCGTTTAAGTTGTCGACTCGACGAGTCCATATCTTAGACTCGGCGAGTCACAGCTATTGGATGAAACCCTAAGTTTCAGGGGTTTGCACCCTATTTAAGCAACTTATCTGCCCCAGGCCAGCCCCCATTCTCTCCCCAGAGCTCCCCAACCCTCGTTTGTGCTTGTTCTTTGAAGATTGAAGTTTTGTTGTGTGCTTTTGAAGGCTTTGAAGGAGGAAGGAAGTAGATCCAGAAGAAAGGAAGCCATCCAGGCCATTATTGTGTTCTTCCAGCAGTTCCTTTGAGGTATAACCCGTTTTCCCCATGATTCTATGCTTAGTACTTCATTTGGGTCTTTCTTGGTCAAATCCCCAAGTTTGTATGTGCATTATATGTCGTAATAAGATGTTTGGCCTTTGGATCTAGGCAAGATTGAGCTCCAGGAGCTCAGATCTGTTAGCTATTTGGCCCCATGTTGCTTGTTAGCCCTAGATCTACCCTTTTGAGACATTTTGAGCCCTAAAATCCATATTGGTGAATATCCACACGTAAATTTGGAAACTTTACGTGTGATTCGTGTCCTAGAAGTCCAGATCTATGATTGGCATGGACTGGAATCGAGCAAATCGGTATATTTTAGGAGTGCATGGCAACGACTCGACGAGTCGTTCATGTGACTCGGCGAGTCTGCTCGCGAGTCTTCGAGTTTGTCCCCTTTTCGTAGTGTCGAGTAAGCGGTGAGTCACAGGGTGCGACTCAGTGAGTCGGAAGCTTAACCCATCTATGGAGGTACTCGGCGAGTCAATGCCCTGACTCGGCGAGTTCAAGGCAATCTCCTTAGATCAAGAACAGACTCGACGAGTTGTTCATACAACTCGGCGAGTCTTAGCATGAGTGTTCTTCAGATGAAGATGAACTCGACGAGTTGTTCATACAACTCGGCGAGTCTTAGCATGAGTGTTCTTCGGATGAAGATGAACTCAACGAGTTGTTCATACAACTCGGCGAGTAGGATGAAGGACTTGAATATTGGTCATGAAGACGAACCCGTCGAGTCGTCGCCTAACTCGACGGGTAGGATCGGGATTCAGGACAGTCGCTTGAGTAGGGACTCGGCGAGTTGGGAGGCCAACTCGGCGAGTCGGGTCAACTGAAAGTTGACTCTGACTTTGACTTAGGGCTAGGTCAGGGGTAAAATGGTCATTTTTACCCAAAAGTCAGTGAGCAAGGTGTTGATTGAATATATTGTGGGAATTGCAGCCGGAGGGTTTCCGGAGCAGCAGCAGCAGCAGTAGTAGGTGATCAGTTCCCACACAGACCAGCAGCTATTTCGAGGTGAGTTTCCTTTCCAGTAGGAACGGGTCTAAGGCACCAAGGCCGACCCGTGTAGACGAGACGCTAGTACTAGAGTGTGGGCCGAGCCCGTATCTCTGTTGTAGTTAAGTACGATATATGCGTTAATATGATAGAGTTGCTTATACTTGTTGTCTGTGTGATACTTGTATATTATGGGTTAGCGGTTGAGTGTGGGCAGGGCCCGTATCTCTCCGAGGATTGGAGTGTGGGCTAGGCCCGTATCTCCTAGATGGCGAAGTGTGGGCAGGGCCCGTATCTTCACAAGTGTGGGCGAGGCCCATATCTCCCGGCTAGCGAAGTGTGGGCAGAGCCCGTATCTTCCTGAGTGTGGGCAAGGCCCGTAACTCATAGCTGAACATTGGTTGATTATGTGTATGCATGGTATGGGGTATTATGGGGGAACTCACTAAGCTTTGTGCTTACAGTTTTCAGTTTTGGTTTCAGGTACCTCCTCAGCTAGGGGAAAGGAGCTGGCGCGGTAGCAGCATGTCACACACACACACACTCTCCGGTTTCCGCATTACGAGTTTCTCTGGGATCGATACTCTGATATTCTGATTAGTTGTATGTCTTGGTTTTCAGACACGGTTCATTTTATGTTATGGTTGTTCAAACGGTGTTTTTAGTTATTAATATTTTTACAATGAAACGTTTTTAAACAAAAAATTTTGGATGTGAAAATTGGGTCGTTACACTAAAAGAAGGGAAAATGATAATGTTTTGTGTTTTGCTCTTTCTAGTAACTAACTAGTTATACGCTAACTAAACGGTTAAATACATTCCTTATGTATATAACTAGTTTTTTTTTTTAATTGCCTAAGAATAATAATTCTCAATATGTAGGTAAATATTATTTTCAAAAAATAATATTTTTCCAAGTAAATACAAGTGTTTATTATATTTACTAATAATCAAACTATCATAATAAATAATCAATTACTAGTAACTTGCTATAAGGTGTGACCCTATAGAATCATATGTCATTAACAATATCATTCTATAATGACTTTTAGACATACTAGATCTTTTAGAACCTACCAAACACCCCTATTGCGGTACCAACCCATTATTCCCATCCCGCACTCGACATCGTGTAATTTAATTCATATTCTTGGAATTTCGTTACTTAGTAAGTGTAATTTCATTATATTCTTGGAATTCATCAAAATTAATAAATCACCATGAAAAAGGCTCTCTTTATCCCTACCCTCTTCTTACTTAACCATACCCTTAATGATTACCTTAATGATTAATATTTATTTATTTTCTTTAAATAACTATTATCATTATACAATAATTACATATAACTAATTATTAGCATTAATTTTATTCCCATTAAAACTATAATCACTATGTTTTTTCTATAGATTACTTTTTTTTAAATCTTATTATATATTATTGGTTTTTATTTATTTAATTAATTAATTTTTGTTTCTATGATTTAAATTTTTTTTAATCTTTTTGATGTGGGCTAATGTCATAAAAACCCTCAAGTTTTCAGAGTTTTATCGGTTTTGCCCAAAGTTGAATTTTGTGTCCGTTTTTACCCTAACATTTTCCAAAAAATGTTCGGTTTTACCCTTTTACCGGTGATAACAGGTTACCATTATATTAACTTCGCAAAAAGTTGAATATTATGTCTGTTTTTTACTTTATAAAATATTTTATGTTTAAATATTAATATTAAATTTTTATTTTTAATAAATTCGTATAATGCACGGTATTACACTAGTATACGAATAAAAAAAGTCCTTTTAGGCATTGATTATTCATAAATAAAATATGATTGTTATAAAAGATACATCATACACCAACCAAAAAAGGTAAATATTTTTCCATACATGGGCCAAAAAAACTGAAGAGAAATAGTTAAAATATAACATGAAGACAAATATACTTCTAAAAAATAACTTGGATAGTAACTTTTAATTGCGGTTACTATATTCAATTTATTATTATTATTATTATTGGCTAGCTTTTTGGTTCTTGGAAATAGCACTATAAACTGAAACTAACAATTTTTATTTATTGGTTAAATTAATAAAAAAGCTGCAAAAAAGTAAATAATAGATCAATCTGTACCAATAAAGTAATGATTAAGGGCGTGCGTACATAAAATCAGGGGTACGCATAACAGTCCCCCATGAAAAATCCAAAGGCTAGTGATTGATTTTCGTGTATTCTGCAAATCGTCAAATGTTGATTGTAAGTTCAAATCACTAACCACTTTAAGGTGCAACAATTAACGAGATGATAGGAATAAGCCTTATCTAGTGTAGATCTGATGTATCATTGAACATAAACAACACGTTATAGGGTAGGAACATAAAGATTAGCCTTAAAGTTAGACCAAGTCTAAACAAAATATGTAATGATAGTTCTTGTAATAGTGAGATACGACATTATGTAATGCCCCTTCGTTATTTGATAACTTTGGACTTAGGATCTATAGGAAGATCAACCACCGACCTACTCCAAAAGACTTTACGACCTGTCGTCTTTTTATTAGAAGTACAAAGCAAATCTTCCCTACAAAGCTTTTTCAAGACATTGCTTTTATAAGGTTTGTTTGCATCACATTGTGAACCAAATTCGGATATTATAACATATTACTCAACTTTCAATATCAATAAAACATCATCCTAACACAAAATCCCGATGTGTTATACATGTCTAAGATTCATGTCGCAATGTTAACCTCATTCGCCCAATAAAATTGGGTCCAAATTGAAAAAAAAAAATGACTAAAATTGATATACACTAGAGGATGAACAAAACAAAATGTCTCTTCTCTTTATTAAGTAAAAATGCATCTATCTATGAGTGAAACACGCCCATCGTTACAGTGTATATAGCTTCTACGCTCGATGTCCAGGTTCTTAAATATTTACAAAACTGCCACCCAAGGGAAAAAAAACAAAACCTCTGTCCATTCATCTTTTCTGCATGAAACTTTAATGCAAATTCGTAAGTATACTTGTGTAACAAAACATGTGAATTTTGAAAAATCAACGGTTAAGAAGCTAACCATGGATGTAAAGTTAGTGGGCCCGGAAAGAGTGATACTCAAACTATGATACAACTTTACATGGATGTATAAAAAATTGAAGTAAAGTGGGAAAAATGGAGATGAATATTATTCGGTTTTAATAGGAGGGTTTTTTGTTTGTTCTGATTGGTCAATTTGTGAATCGATTACTTTTGAATTTTCATCACTTTGTTTGGATTTTTCATCATTTGGTTTTGTTGTTATTTCATCTGAGATTTTGGGATCACTTGGTTTGGATTTTTCATCATTTGGTTTTGGTGTAATTTCATCTGAGGTTTTGGAATCATTTGGTTTGGATTTTTCTTCTAAGGCTTCCTTTTCGGCCTTCTTCTTTTCTGCCTCTATTTGCTTGCAGTTTTCATCGTGGGCTTGATTGAATGTTCTCACAAAGTTCTTCAAAGTCGAAACAACTGAAATAGAAAATCGTTATATATATGTATATGTAGTGAAATTAATATATATATAAAAAGTAAGATTTTAAAAGTAAATTAGTGGTTAATTACAATTACCATGTTCATATGGACACCGAGCTGGATCCTCTCCAAAGTAAAGAATTAATGCGTCTACATTTTTACCCTACAAAACAAAATATAGTATTTATAATGATAAGAATGTGGAGGGCATTTACGTCTTTTACACAAACGAGAGAAATTTGAGACGTACCACTAAAGAGTAGAGAGAGGCCAAGGATCTTGCTTCACCTTCTGCTGTACAAAGAAACTCCTTCAATGCCTAAACAACGAAAACAACGTATGGAAGTTAGATTTTTTTTTTTAAGAAAAAAAAAAAGAATTATTAAAATAAATAGACTTACTTTGAGAAATTTTTCAGAGACAGGTCCATCATTTTCAGCCATTGACAATTCCTGGACAACTTTCTCAAGGCCTTTGCTAATAGCTTGCATTTCCTCTGCAAGATATTTTAATTGTACCTGAAAAATAATAAATTCTTAATTACATTTACACATGTTTTAAATTTCTATTTATTTGAATAAGATTAATTGTGATCACCACCTTTGATGCAGGTTCCAAACTGTCAAGATCCTTGGAGAAGTCAAGGAGTTCAGGTAGTTTGTCAACAAGCACCTACAGTTAATTAAAATTTTATTATCATATGCTTCCTATTTTAAAATTTTATTATTTTTATAAATAAAAAAAAAAGTTTTTAATACCTTACAAAGATAATGCATGAGTGTCATTCTTTTATTCCTTGCACGAGTATCCGTAAGCTTTAGAAGGCTATCCAATCTGAACCCAACAGCAGCACCTAAAATGGACACCAAATTAATCAAAGTCAAACTCAAAGTCAAAGTCAACTACAAATGAAAATATTGACCTCTTGCTGTGCCTTGGTTCAGGGCATTTCCAAGTTGTAGAATTGTTTGCATTACTCTCTTGAACTTACACGAACTTCTGACCTGATAAAAGTTTAATTAGATTAAATTGTTGTATATTTGAAAATGAAAAATCTACTGAAAAATCCTTATGTTAAGGCCTCATAATCGATTTACTCCTTATCTTTTTTTTAGTCAATTAAGTCCCCAAAACCGAAAACTATATTCATTTGGACCCTTTAACCCGGCCAACAAGTCATCCAACTTTTAAAAACTACACTTTTGGTCCAGATTTTAAATTTTGTTACAAACTTGGTCCAAAATTTACACTTTTAGCCTAGATTTCAAAATTTTGTTACAAATTCATCCTGAATTTAGTCTTTTTACATCTTTTTTTTTTCAAAATTTAGGATAAGGACTTTTCAGTAGATTTTCCTTTGTAGATTAATGAAAATAGGAAAATGACTTGCCTGTTCCACAGCTGTATTTACTGAGTTTAAGCTCTTTCTAAGATCTTTAGCCTAAAAAAAACACCTAGAGTATTAGTATTAATTACATCAAAATCCAGGATCTAAAAAAATAGAAAGAAAATATTACCTGTGATCCAAACTGTAACTTGAAGGAGAAAACTCTGAGCTTAGATTCTGTTCGTGGAACTTTCATTAGCTCCAAAAAGAACTGTTCACATTTTCCCAATTTATCCTTTTCTCCTTTGTAGTTCTGAGATTTAAAACATGTTAATCATACTATCAATATAAACTGTGGATAGATACTATACTAAAGTTGTTGTGGCAAGAATTAAATTCTCAAAATTTTGTTTAAAAGAATCAAGATTTAAAAAATCAAAGCATGATAAAAGTTTAGAGGAAGAAGATTCTCTAAAACAATGAGAATGGATGGAATATAATCAAAATTTTTTTTTGGTAGAATAATTATCCTAAAAAATTCTATTAACTCCTTAGAGCTAGTTAACTAAATAAATAAATAGAGAGCAGATGTATAATCAAATAATGTATTACCTTTAGCACTTCCATCTCTTCTTTTGTAGGACAAAACTTTATGAGGTTATCCACCTGATCAACATCCAATGCTGACTCATCTAGAGCAAGTACATAATCCTGCCATGTTTTTTCATAAATAAATTTTTTATTTTATTATGAATTATATAAATTAACATAAAAATATCTTAACAACTTTGGTCAGCTTACCATTAGTTCATGCAAAGGTATCTTCACCTTTGAAAGCATGATCTCACAGTTGTATGCTCGCCTATGATCAATCTGTAACAAGGTCAAAAGGGTCAAAATTATATAAAAAATAACTATGACAGATAGTATAGTAATTACTATATTACCAGTTGAACTTTTTCTGGTTTATTAGCTATTGGAGCAGATTTTGATTTTGCAGCATTCTTGTCAGGAGGAATTGCAGCTGAGAAAAGATTCTCAAGTTCTGATATATCAATCTCTGGTGTCCTAATTAGTAAATTAAGCATAAGAGTAATGAGAAAGAATATGAAGAAATTAAAGTTTAATAATTAATTAGTAGGAGTTAAAGAGAGAAAAACTTACTTAACAGCTTCACCAGATTTTTGTGTTTCAGCCCATAAGCTTCCTTGAACTGCTCTTGTGAGTTTTAACCAATGTAAAGGCTTCAGTTTCTTTAATTGTTGAGTTTTTGCCATTGTTTGTAATGAACCACGCCCCCTACCTAGAGGTGGTGGGGGAGCGGGAGCTCCGGATGCATTGGGTCCTCTTGGTGGTGGTGGTGGTGGTGCACCGCCTCCGTTAGCAGAAGGTGCTGGAGGAGGTGGTGGTGGTGGACCTGGACCACCTCCCTTTGCAAAAGGTGCTGGAGGAGGTGGTGGTGCATTTGAAGGAGCTGGTGGTGGTGGTGGAGGCGGCGCTGATGGTGTAGGAGGAGCTGGTGGAGGTGGTGGAGGCGGCGCTGATGGTGTAGGAGGAGCTGGTGGCGGAGGTGGTGGTGGTGCAGCGCTTGGAGGAGGTGGTGGTGGTGGTGGAGGTTGCGGTGGTGATGTAGAGGGTCCGGCTGTTGTTTCTGGCTTCTCTGTCATAGGTGCAGTTGGAGGAGGAGGAGGTGGTGGTGGTGGTGGTGGTGGAGAGGGCTCAGCTGGTGTTGTTGACTTATCTTTCACAGGTGATGCTGGTTTGGAAGAGGGTGGAGTTGTCAAAGTTGGAGAGCGTGGTGGTGGTGTAGAGGGTGCACCTGGTGTAGCCACCTTCTCTTGCTGAGGTGGAGTTGGCGGCGATGGTGGCGGTGAAGCTGGTGGTGCACGTGGTGATGATGTTGAAGAGAGAGATAAGTTTCCAGGAAGTCCAGCTCCAGTACCCTTTTCATTCATTGAAGATGGACTCTCTGTCTGTGGTGATGACGTGGCATGTGGTGGTTTATGTCCAGTGTCTCTGTTTTCTTTAAAAGGAGTTGAAGGAGCTACTGGAGAAGGTATGGATTGTGAAGTACTTCCAGTTTTTGTATCACTTTCCTTTAATGGAAAGCCAGGTGGCAGAATGGAGGGTGGGAATCCAGAAACTTGCATCTCATTTGTCGGAAGTAGAGTTGACTGTGAGTTGACTCGGTTAAGAGGATGTGATGATGAGGTTGGAAGTAGAGTTGACTGTGAGTTGACTCGATTAAATCCAGCATTATCATTTTTAGGAGCTAACCAATCTGCACTACTAAACATCTCTTGAACTTTAGCAAATGCTTCTATTGGGAGACCATCTTTCTCATCAAAAAAGAAAGAATCCATTGAAACTACAGGAGCTGAAGCATTCATCTCAGAGAAAAGAAACTGTGTGTATAAATTATAAAAATAAATACTTATAATCATATGTACTAATGGAGACTGGAATCGTTAAGTGTGAAGAAAAATACCTCAGCCTTGAAGTCATTAGGGAATTGGTACTTAGCATCCCAAGGTATGTCAATTTCATCACCAGTAAGGATTAAAATATTTGATCTGATGAATGATGTGTTGAACATAGCACGAAATATTATACTTTCATGCACCTTATCATCTTGTAAGCTTATACACTCCAGCACAATATCACCTTGAATGTGACAATCTATATCAATTATAACAAGTTCACATTCTGCCTGTGACAAATAGTAAAAGATCACTGAAGATATTATTCCAAAAACTGTCATATTTTTGTGTTAAACAGAAGAACAGTAGAAATCATACCTGTTTGTAATATCGAACAGTTCTACTGCTTCTTTGTGTTAAGAACAAAAGTTTGGTAGTTTTATCACCAGGCATGTAAGGATCTTGTCCAAAAATTCTGAATATAGGACAAAAACCACCATTTCCATCAACATCAGGAATCATTCTCATTATCACACAATCCAAACTGAGTGCTCTGTCTAATGGGGGCCATTCTGTTGCAACATTCCTCCTTGATACATACTGTAAGTACCTCAATTGAGAAGGTAAAGGATTCATTGATGAAAACAAGTGTAGAAGCTCAATAGGAGCTTGTTTATAAACCATGTCCAGGGTCTTGGATTCCCCTGAATAATGTTTTCTGTAAATCAAAAGTGCAGCCAACATGAAAGCCAAAACAGGCCAACCACCACGCTCACAGTGCATTAGAAGGACGTTTTGAAGGCCAAGTGAAAGCCAGCTTTCACATGATCTTAGAAAATGGTGGATTACTTCCATTTGGAGCAAAGGACAACCTTCATGGTGCCTAGGGTATTCCACTATTGTCATTTCATAATTTGATAAAGCAGAAGCAAGCTGGGATGTTGTATCTCCCTCGCGGAAATTAAAAACCAGGATTGAAGCATCGGGATAATGATCCTTGAGCTGAGTTACTACGTTTCCCATATAACCTTTGTAATTTTGTTTATCCCAAGCATCAGTAGTGAAACAGCAGTCAAAGACTGTAGATGAAACAGAGAATTTGTCAAAACAAGACGAGGTTTAGACCTTAGAGATGAAGATAATGTATCGTGCAACTGAAAACCTAAACCTATCATGTTAATTTTCCAACTACACATTTATGAATTCATAAACGGAGAAAACAGTTAGATGAATTACCATAGACTCTTTCAGAAATCTCGAGAAGTCCATCCGGCGGCTTTTTATAGACCAATTTCCGGAACATTGCCATTCGTATCAACCAATGATGTTTTTTGTTGTAAAAATCGTGATTGAAACCCTAGAAACGGCAATGTAGCCTCTCAATCCACAAAATCATGCGTGTATGTGTACGCATACACAAATATAATTCTCTCTGCGCGTTTGATTGCTGCATTTCGGTAAGAAGCTTAGAAGGATTAACGAGTTCTCTGTCCATAATCCATGGCGATTGATTTCACTCCGGAATTCTAATTAATCTGCTATGTGTGTTTTTGTGTGTGTGCGCGCCTGCGAGCGTTCTGTCGTATAAGAAAAAGGTGCTGAATGTTCTCAGATCAGCTTCGGGAGGAGAGTTGCCGTTGCTCTGACAATACAAACTGTTGCCCCTGAACTTACCATCTTCTTCAATTCTTGTCCTTCAACGTCTATTTTGTAATCTAGTCCTCAAACTTTGAGTATGGAACTAATGGCCCCTCTACTTTGAATCGGGTAGTGAAATCAGCCTGTTGGTATTAGAGCTGGCAAAAAGCGACCCAACCCACCAACCCAACGCAAAATTAGCGGGTTGGGTTTAGATTTTCAACCCGTTTAAGTTATACGGGTCAACCCGTCTAACCCATTTAATTAAATAGGTTGGGCTGGGTAAAAATTACCGACCTATTTTCAACCCGCCAACCCATATATATATATATATATATATATATATATATATATATATATATATATATATATATATATATATATATACATATATATATATATATATATATATATATATATATATATATATATATATATATAGGGGAGGGTTCAATTGAGAAAAAAAAAGATTGAGAATGGGGGAATAATTCTCAGCCAATCATTTATTTTTGCCGCAAAAGCCTCCAATGTACCGACGGAAATGGGAAACGAATGCATATGTGTTTTCCAACATAACATATTTCCTTAAACTATGCTAATCATTACCTTAATATATACAAAAACATAGTTTTTTTCGTTTTTTTTAAATTTTTATAAGCTATTTTTATCAAAAAATGATTTTAAATATACCAAAATTCATGATTTTTTATTCTCTACAAATAGACATTCATATTGACATAGTTTTAAGATAAAATAAAAAAAAAATTATATTTTCAGCTATCGTTATTCATAAATGAATAACAATGCATCAGGTTTTATTACAGTACATTCGTTATTCACTTATGAATAAAAAGTATGAGCTTTTTTTTACAATTTAAGTATCATTCATATATGAATATAACATATAATAAACATAGTATATTCATATTTTAATATTGGACGATGAATTCACTTGTGAATATTAACATAGTATATTCACTTGTGAATATTAGATGGTATTTTCACTTATGAGTATTAAATGATATTTCATATGTAAATATTACATAGTATTACATGGTATATCACATGTGAATATTACAGAGTATATTCACTTGTGAATATTAGATGATATATTCACTTATGAATATTACACAGTATATTCATATATGAATATTACAAGGTATATTCACTTATGAATATTGAAGGTATTTTGACAAATATATATAATTTTTATATGTTATTCACATATGAATAACATACAGACTTGCATATTTGTTTTGTGTTTTTAATAATCATATACTGATTCAGGTGAGAAAACATATTCATATGTGAATATAACGTGGTAATTTAGTTTATGCATTTCATCAAACAGTTGGAGTGCAAACAAGTTAACTATTTTAAAAATGTTAAAAACATCAAGTTATCAATTCCAAATCATCATATACTTCCGATTTCGACTTCAGATGCGACATCCTATCTTTGATCGATTTCTCAATTTGATTTTGATTTTCCGAAAATCCGATTGGGAGCCTGTGAGTACCGATTCTAAGTCCCTCAATGTCGACTGTGACTGCGAGTCCAGAACTCTGATTCCAATTTCATGAACAGCGAAGAAATTCCGATTTAGTTGAAGAAATCTGGATGATTATTGAAGGTTGGAGGAAAAATTTTGATGATGAACGAATAGTTATCGAATTCTCTATAGTTGCGTATTTGAGATTGAAGGTTATTACGATATTTACAAGTTTGCCACCGTGTCTTTTATGCTTAGATTAAATGAGTAGCTGAGAATGATTCCCCCATTCTCAACATTTTTTATTTTCTCAATTGAACCCATCTCTCTCTCTCTCTCTCTCTCTCTCTCTCTATTTGATATTTATATATATAATAATATGTTTTACCATATTTCTATAACCCTATTAATTTATTAAAGATTTAAAGGTCTTAGTTTCTATGGAGCCTTTTACACACAGACAAATCAGTGAATCCCATATGCAAACCTAAATTAGAGCCGGCAAAACTCAAAAGGTTAGAATACATTTTTTTAAAATTATTACGTATTAATTAGAAGCTTACGGCTTTACACATTAGGTTTCTTAATATCCTTTAGTTACTTCATCTTTTTGACGTTTCAATTTTGGCATTTGGATTTTCACAGCTCCTCGATGTGCTCCTCGATACAATCTTCATCGGAACACTATACAGCCAGTAATAGTATAGTAAGACTTGATTATACGCAAGAAACTAGAACCAAACTTCAAATTTCACTTCATATTCCTTCTCTAACTCTCTCTGGCATCAGTTTACCTCCGATTCCAGGGAGAATTTGACATCTAAAAACGAAAACAAAAGTAAGATATTTCTATTCAAGTTCTTCCATTAAGATGTTTTCTAGTTAATTTGATTTATGTTAAGTGTTAGATTAACACTTTCTTTTTTCAGTGACGAATATTGTTGAAATATCGGAAGAAGGTGTCCATGGGGTACAGTCTCCTACACCTGCAACAGGGGACAATGAGAAGAATCCAAAGCCCGTCAAGCAATTAAAGCCACAAAAAATTGGTGTGGATGTCAAACGTCACAGAAAACTTACATTAGAGGTTTGGAAAGATTTTGAATTTTTGGATACCGATGAAAATGGTGAATTGCATTGTAAATGTAAAAAGTGTGGTCAAGTTTATAATGCTGAAACTAGAATGGGTACTGGAAATTTAAAACGCCATCTTAGGAGCTGTAAACCAAGTCGTTTTAGGGATGTTGGGCAAATGGTTTTGGATATTGGTGGCAATGGTGGTTCAATAACTAGCAGGGTCCTTGAGTTTAATCCTGATACCTTCCGTGAGATGTTAGCCACCGCCATAGTAAGGCATGACCTGCCATTTAAATTTGTTGAATACGAAGGTATTAGGAAATGTTTTACTTATCTAAATCCTGAAGTTAAAATGGTTGCAAGGAATACAATAAAAGCCGAAATTCTTGATATATATATATATATATATATATATATATATATATATATATATATATATATATATATATATATATATATATATATATAAAATGGAAAAGATGAAAATGAAAAAGGCTTTGAGTTGTATCCCATGTAGGATTTGTTTGACATCAGATTGTTGGTCATCTATAACCACTGATGGTTATCTTTCTTTGACCGCCCATTTCATTGATAGTTCTTGGAATTTGCGGAAAATGATTTTAAATTTTAGTTTTTTACCTCCGCCACACACAGGTCTTGCTATGAGTGATCATGTATTTGGTCTTTTGAAGGATTGGGGACTTCAAAAAAAAAAGTTTTTTCCATGACTTTAGATAATGCTTCTGCTAATGATGTGATGGTTGACTATTTAAAGACTAAAATTGATTTAGTTTGTGAATGTGCTTATTTTCATGTTAGGTGTTGTGCACATATTATGAACCTCATTGTGCAGGATGGATTAAAAGAGGTTGATGATGCTGTCACTAAAGTTAGAGAGAGTGTTAAGTACTGTAAAGGTTCTCGATCTAGGAAGAAAAACTTTTTAAAGAGTGTTGCACATGTGGAGCTACAATCCGTGAGGGGTTTAAGGCAAGATGTTCCAACACGATGGAACTCAACTTACATGATGTTAGATTCTGTTTTATATTATAAAAAAGCTTTTATTCACTTGCAAAAAACGGATGCTAATTACTTGCATTGCCCAACAACCGAGGAATGGGGAAGAGTTGAACGGATTTTTAAGTTCTTAAAAGTCTTTTATGAGGTCACTTGCGCATTTTCTGGTTCTATGTATCCTACCACCAATCTTTATTTTGCAAATGTTTTGACAGTTTGAGTGTTGTTACATAAAGAAAAGGAAAGTCACGATAAATTTATGCAAAAAATGGCGAGTAGGATGTATGCCAAATTTGAGAAATATTGGGATGAGTTTAGCACGATTATGGCTGTTGCTGCTGTTTTGGATCCTCGATATAAGTTTCCAATTGTTGAATGGGGTTATGAGAAAGCTTATGGGGAGACGTACAAATCTGAATTAGCAATAATAAAACAGAAATTGATTTTATTATTCAGTGAGTATTTGGATGAGTCAAAGTTGAAGAACTCTAAAGATGGCCAGCCTACATGTGGTTCGTTGAACTCCCAAGAAGGACCTCAAGATGTACTAGAATCTGCTTCTCTTTTAATGGTATGTATATTTTCTTTAAATATGTCTTAATATGTGTATATTGCTATGTTTTTGTTTCACTAAAATCTGATGCGTTTTTTTTCAAGTTAATTGTTGCGTTTTTGTTTTTTTTTTCTGGTTTATTGTTGTATTTTTCAAGTATGTACCTGCATTTTCTGTTGATTTTTACAGGTATATTGTTGTGTTTTTTACATGTATATAACTGCATTTTTCTACTGCTTTTTTTGTGTAGCTGTATTTTTTGGTTGTTTTTAATATGCATAACTGCATTTTTTTTTTGTTAAATTATAGGATTTCGATAACTTTTCAACTAAGGTGACTTCTCAAGCTGTCAAATCTGAACTTGAATGTTATTTACAGGAGAAGCTCATGCCTCGTGTGGATAATCTAAACATTTTGGACTATTGGAAAACACATGAAGTTCGATATCCAACTCTTGCTCGGATGGCTAGGGACATCTTAGCTATCTCAATCTCAACGGTTGCATCCGAATCAGCTTTCAGCACGGGTGGTAGGGTCCTTGATGCTTATAAAAGTTCTTTAAAGCCTTCTAACGTTGAAGTTATTATATGTCTAAGAGATTGGGTCTATGGGGAAGGTATATTCCAACTTTTATTTATAAATTTTGCATTATTATAAAAAACTATGTATTACTTCAACTGATAAGTAAAATTTATTTTATTTATTATTATAGTAAAAATGGAAGCACAACTTGAGGAGCTATATGGAGCCATCATGACGGAAAAGATACATGATGAAGATGTAATTCATGTCGGGAGTGAAGGTGGAGTTGGTGAAAACGGAAATCGAGTTACCTAGATATTAAACATTTATGATGTTTTTTTGATAAACCTATTTGTATTTTTGAATTGTGATCGTACTTTTATCTGACTTTGAATATTAATTTGGGTTTTCAGCTAATTTACTTAGGTGTGATTTTTTTGTTTACATTTTTAGTTTTAAATGGGTAACCCAGGTTCAACCTATTTATTTAATAGGTTGGGTTGGAAAAAGCATAAATAAGTCAACCCGATGACAACCCATTAACCCAATAGGTTGGGTTGGGTTGAAAATTTCAACCTATTTAATTAAATAGGTTGTGTTGGGTTGAAATCTTTGACCCAATTAATAAATGGGTTGAACCCGAACCCAACTCAGGTCGACCCATTGTCACCCCTAGTTGGTATGGGTCATCTTCTTCGCACTAAATTTTAATCGGTAGAAATTCACAAATATACCCTGAATTACTTTAGTGATGAGGGATTCTGCCTCAAGTTCGGATTATCCCTACCATGTCAATTTAAAGATAATAAGTGTAAAAAATTATTTTTTTGATAGAAGATTATTTAGGATAAATAATTTTAACAAAAGTAATAGTTAGGATCAACAATTATAACCTATTTGACATAATAAATAAGATAATAAATAAGAATTATATAAATATTGTGTTTCATTATTATAATAATATAATAAAATAGGATAAATCAGTCGAATCGTCCGTAAATCGTACACACACACACACACACACACACACACACACATATATATATATATATATATATATATATATATATATATATATATATATATATATATATATATATATATATATATATATATATAGAAACTATGCGTCTTCCCGATTCCGAAAATATAAATTCCGTAGAAATCCGACTTCGTATGAATTAGATATAATTTTTATAAGATATAAAAGTCAGTTGCGCATAATAAATATATGACGTAAAAAACTACGAAGAGAATGGTTAACTTTTAGCTAAAGTCACCAAAAAGAAAATCGTAGTACTCTTTAAAATAAAAAATTTTAGAAAAAGAAATCCAAAAATGGAGTCCATACGAGAGAGTTATGATTTTAGCTAAATCATTTAATTTTATAAAAATATGGACGAAAATTAAATTCAAAATTAGCCGATGGAGTCTAAATGAAAGTTGTAGATCTCGTCGATAGCTACACGTGAATATAAAGAACGTAAAAAACGGAGTTCATATGAACGAGTTATAACTTATAATAGCATATTTACATATTAAAATAAAGTATAAATCATATATATATATATATATATATATATATATATATATATATATATATATATATATATATATATATATATATATATATATATATATATATATCATTAGAAAGGTATCGGCGATGCGGTCATTATAAGACTAGTGTTGAGTACTTTCGACATTAATTTAGTACAAATATCATTAAATTTATTTAAAATAGTATTATAAAGGGAGGTTTTATCATTTAAGTAACTATAGAGGGTGCTTTTGAAAATTTAATTACTATAAATAAGAGGCTCTAGGCTCTCATATTTCTTGCACCATTCTCTTGATTCAAGAATCTTTTTCTTCTTATCCCCCGAGCATTTCGGTCCTCATGATTCGACTTCTTTTTCTATAGTTTTAGTATAGTAAGGTGAATACAAGAACCTTTTTAGAAAGATTCAGCGACGAAGTTCTGCCCCGCAGAGCCCGACTCTTAGCTAAAACCCCCCTTGTAAGTGAGTTATGCTTACCCTACTTTAATTATAACTTATGTTTAAGTTCATTATCATTATTATGAACCTATAAACAATACATATGCTAAGTATTATAATACATTTTAACTGCTCGCGGTATGGGGATCTGGTTTGAAGGGCCGCATAGGGTTGTTGGATTTCAGAACAACTTAAATGCCAAAATGGTCCCGCCCTCCGGTGTTTCATGTGTGACCTTTGTTTGTACATAGTTGTTGAAAAGTATTGTTTATAAAACAATATCGCTTGTAGATCTTGAGTTAATTACTCGCGATAAATATTAGACTAAAATTTAGCATTAATAATGCTAGGTTTCGTCGAAGGAAAAGATGATTACTAGAAGCGAAGCGCTGTCCAAATTTCGAGTCATCACTTTAACAAGTAAGTGTATAGTTACTTTCATCTTATACATATATATGAAGTATTTAATATAAATTACGTGCTATGTGTGCATATTATATGTGTTCTTGGTATCTATGTTGGATGAACAAAATATACATGTTTTACTTGATTTAAACTGTATATGTATTTTTATACTTATAAATATGTATTGGGTAGCGATGGGTGATTAGAGATAGGTGATGATAGAAAGATGATGATAATTAAGTGATAATAAATAGGTGATGAGACACCATAACCTTGATTGGCGATGTGGCGATTTGGCGATGTAGTCATCTACCAAAGTATAGATGGCGACCATAGATTATTCTAGATTGTTATGTAGAAACACCAGCAGACTCATAACCTATAGGTGATGAATTACAAGTTCAAGCGATGTTGTAACTACGTATTTCATGCGATGATACTCTAACCCTTACTTTAAATTACGAGTTTATGTGATGTTGTAACTACGTATTCATGTAATGATACCCCAACCCTTACTGGACACGTATTGGGGGAGTAATCCCCGAATCAGTATTGTCTATGCGATGTAGGCAATGATCCTTAGAAAAAGTCCTTAAGAACAAACATATAAGGAAATATGATGTAAGGAGACGAGAGGTAAATACGATGCAGGAGATGACCCTTAGGATAGATCTTTAGGGAAGATTAATGAAGAAAATGGGGATGGATAATCGGGTTAATTGTTTGACATGAATTATGTGAATAAAAAAATTAACTATATTATTATGGGTTGAAAACAAATTAACTATATGCTGAATGAACAAAATATACATGTTTTACTTGATTTAAACTGTATATGTCTTTTTATACTTATAAATATGTATTTGGTAGCAATGGGTGATGACAAAAAAATGATGATAACTAGGTGATGATAGATAGGTGATGCTAATTAGGTGATGAGAGATGAGAGGAGATACCATAACCTTGACCGATGATGTGGTGATGTGACGATGTAGTAATCTACCAGAGTATAGATGGCGACCACAGACTATTCTAGACAGTCATGTGGAAACACCAGCGGACTCATAACATGTAGGTGATGAATTACGAGTTCAGGCGATGTTGTAACTATGTATTCATGAAATGATACTCTAACCCTTGCTTTGAATTACGAGTTCAGGCAATGTTGTAACTACGTATTCATGTGATGATACGCTAATCCTTACTGGACACGTATTGGGGAAGTAATCCCCGAATCAGTACTATCTATGCGATGTAGGCGATGATCCTTAGGAACAAACATATAAGGAAATATGATGTAAGGAGACGAGAGGTAAATACAATGCAAGAGATGACCCTTAGGATAGAACTTTAGGGAAGATTAAATGAAGAAAATAGGGATGGATAATCGAGTTAATTGTTTGACATGAATTGAGTGAAGAAACAAATTAACTATGTTATTGTGGGTTGAAAACCCTATATACTCACCTGGTTTCCCAACCTGATCCACTCAGTTTATTTGTATCACAGGTGCCGATACGAAGCTACACTACACTCAGAGATTAAAGGAGATGTAAATCACTAGTGTAAATGAATGTAAGGTCTGTTTATGCTTATGTTTCTGTATTAACGATGACATCCCAAAGTTTTAATATAAACAAAATACATTTCTTCAAAAATGCTTTGATAATATTATTATCATATTTTTCTGGGAACAAATTCCGCAATATTATTCTTCAAAAAGACTACTCTGATTTTTAAATAAACATAAATAAAATTTTTAAAATGATCATGAATTTGGAGATGTTACAAAGAGGTATAAGCTACAAAGCTTTTTGTACAAATCAATTATATATAAATAATTCATTAATACTTGCTAAAAGAGTGAAGACTTAAATTAAGAAATTCAATTTGAAACAAAATGAAAATTTTAAAGTATTAAATTCACCGCTGTTTTACGCGTGCGCGTGCGCGCGCGCACACACACACACACACACACACACACATATATATATATATATATATGTGTGTGTGTGTGTGTGTGTGTATGTGTGTGTTAATCAATTGGTGTCATTAGTACCATTAACTATCATTCGTCAGAAAAACTTTTGAGTGATTTTTATTAATTAGATGAAAGTGAAGATATGTAGGTTTCAAATGAATATGATGCAAAGATATGACATATCTTGAAACACATACATTTGAATGACCTTTTTTATAAGATAAAGATAAAGATAAAGATATGACATATCTTGAAGCACATATATTTGAATGACCTTCTTTATAAGATTTATAAAAATAAAGATAAAGATCTTCTCTCATGCTAAAGCAATTTTCAAGACAGAGGCAACAAAAGATATTTTGTTATTTAGATTAAGTAAGCTACGAACATTCTTGAACAATTACCTAATTTAAGGTTTGCAACAATAATAGCAAAATAACCAGTAAAACAACTCATTTCAACAAAAACCTACTTTCAAGTTTTCAATATGAAGTATGGAATTATGATTTTCTTTAATTCAATAAAAATGGAAACCTAAGTACACAACTAATTTTAGTGGAAACCTAGTAAAGTAGTCGACTACAAAACTAACTTTTAACTTCAACAAAAATAGGAAACTTAATTGTTTCAGGATTTGGATTTTAGAGGCCACAACTTTTAACCATCCAACGATTTCTTTCTTCTAAGTTATGTTCTTCCATGGCATGCAACAGTGAGTTTGTGTTCCAGCAACCAGTGGAGGCGGTGCAGACAACAACGATTTTGTATTTTTGTTCCTTGATTCCTGATTTCCTACGCTCCTCCCAATCCGTCCATTTTAACCGAGCTCATATCATTTACAAAGACATTTGGACGTTAATTGTGTTTCTAGCCTTTTGGAGTTTAAAGATGGGAAAATGACATAAAAGCCCTTAAGTTTTCACAAAAATATCGGTTTTACCCTTGGACGTCTTTTAGGTCCAGTAAAACCCAAAGTTTTGTTTAATTTGTTCATTTTTACCCTTGTAGTCGGTTTCCAGGTAACCTATCGGTTACCTAATGCCAGTAAAACCCTTGAATTTTCAAAAATGTTCGGAATTACCCTTAAGTTTTTCAAAAATGTTCAAATTTACCCTTACATTGATTTTTATTTCGATTATTTTGATTATTTTGATTATTATTATTATTATTATTATCAATTTTTAATACATTTTTAAATGTATAAAAATATTTGATACATACATTTTTAAATGTATAAAAATATTTTTACGAATATAAATATATTTTTAAAAATATATATACTTGTATTTAGTATTTGTATACATTTGAAACCCCATGTATTCCTGTAGTAACGTATTTATATGTTAAAAATGTATTTATTTGTATTTAGTAGGTATATATATATATATATATATATATATATATATATATATGTATATGTTCATTTCATATAAAAATATATTATATACATATAAATATAAAAATGCATATTTATATGGTTTATATTATATAAAAGATATAATTAGATGTATTTGTACAGATTACCAAGTATAAATATGTATTTATTTCATAATTATATGCATACTATAGTTTTTATATAGAGGAAATACATATTTATATCTATTAAGTACAAATAAAAAGATTTTTAAATGTATAAATGTGTCTTTAAATGTATAAATACACTTTTTATTTGTATTTAATACATATAAATATGTTTGGAAATGTATAAATACATTTTCATTTGTATTTAATAGATATAAATATGTGTTTCATTTGTATAAACACTATCTTATGCAAATAGTTATGAAATAAATACATATTTATAGTTAGTAATATGTAAAAATACATATAAATATATCTTTTATACAATATAATCCATATAAATATGTATTTTATATTTATATGTATATAATATATTTTTATATGAAATAAATATATATTTATACCTACTATATACAAATAAATACTTTTTTAATATATAAATACGTTTTTAATGGAATACATGGGAATTCAAATATATATAAATACTAAATACAAGTATATATATTTTTAAAAATATATTTACATTAATAAAACTATTTGTATACATTTAAAAATGTATGTATAAAATATTTTTATACATTAAAATGTATTAAAAATACGTAATAATAATAATAATAATAATAATAATAATAATAATAATAATAATAATAATAATAATAATAATAATCAAAATAATCAAAATAAAAATCAAGGTAAGGTAAATCCGAACATTTTTGAAAAACTTAAGGGTAAATCTGAATATTTTTGAAAATTCAAGGACTTTACTGGTATTAGGTAACCTGTAGGTTACAAAAAATGAACAAATTAAACAAAACTTCTGGCTTTACTGGACCTAAAACACGTCAAAGGGTAAAACCGATATTTTTGTGAAAACTTAAGAGCTTTTGTGTCATTTTCCCTTTAAAGATTGTGCTAAAGGGTAGCACACCATGTTATCTAAGAGTAACACCTTAAGCTAAAAAGAAAAAGACAAACAATAATTTTTTTACACTAATTAGATTTTTGTAGAGGTAGCACATTACTAGGTACACCACTATGGTACATTTTCTTATTGTTGTATGGTTAAAAACCATTGATCGATTATTATTATTGTTGGGTGTTATTGCAAAAAGGATGATTTTGTTAAAAAAATCTTTTGTGAGCATAATGTTTTTGAAAAAAATGAAACCACTCATTTGTAATTAAATTTACTACTTTGTTTATATATATATATATATATATATATATATATATATATATATATATATATATATATATATATATATATATATATATATATATATATATATATATATATATATATATATATAGGAATTTTTGGTTTTTTAATGAAAGTACACTTAATTCTTTCCAATTATCCTTAATAAAATGTGAAATTCATCAAATATAAAATCTAATAGAACCTCAATGAACTTGATTCAGTCAAGTTAAAACAACCATCCATGTCTTTTAAAATAAATTAACGAATTTCAGTTTCATAAATTTCATCAAAAATTTCAAACCAAATGCACACCCCAGCTTTTTCTTACAAAAGTAAAACCGACAGTGGGTTATTTGAGCTCCTTATAAGGATCGTCAATTTTAAATTTTATTATGGAATTGGTGTATTGGATATTGGTACATGGTTTAGGCCCAACTTCAATATCAAAATATCACAATGAGGAAAACACATTATATATACCTTTTAATTAAATAAAGGAAGTGAGATAATTGCAATTTTAGTCTATATTTTTTTTGTACCAATTATAATCTAGGTCCTATTTTTAAATTTAAAGTATTTATAGTTTTGGTCTCTATGGTTTTTATTTTATATTATTTATATTTTTGGTCCATGTAGTTTTTAATTTCAATAGTAATAGTTCTGGTCCATGTAATTTATAATTTTGAATTTGTTACGGATTTGTCTCTATAGTAAATGAATGGTCACATGTGTAATAACTATATTATAGAAATTGTCTCTATGTAATTGAGACATTATAAAAATGGTCCTTACATTACAATAATATTAATGGTTTCAGTGTAATAACGAAATTACATATAGTCTTTTTATAAGAGAGCATTACATAAATAGTGTTTCACAACACATGGACATTCCTACTAGGTATAAGAAAAATATAAGAGACAAGGAAATGTTGATTGGATAAAAAAATACGATATCATTTGACAAGTCATATATAATTTTACGGGAATGCAAAACTTGATTGATTTAGATTTAGACTCACAAAATCAAATAATCGAATGTCCTCATTTGACATTTCCTAAAACCAAGTTTACCAAGGTGGTTTAGATAATTATTTTCCGGTTTCTTATTTTTGTTTCTAATTCCTCTAAAAGTGCACACATATTAGAAGCTTATTTGATAAACTGACTTGTATAAACAAAGAGACTCATTCAATGAGCCATAATGAAATTTTATCATTAAGATCTCATATTTTCCATATGTCACATAACGGGAATTTTAATTACTAATTAAATGTGTAAAATATCTATTTATTAGAACAAAATAGTTTATGATATGGACAAAGCTTAATGATAATTTGATACATATATTTTATCATAATTATTAATAAAAAAAATCGAATTGGAAATTTATTAAAAGTAAAACCAAGAAAAACGGTGCTGTTTAATATCTCGCATTTAACTTTAGATGGATACATTTCAATAGTGGTCAGTTAAATCTGTGATATTAAATATGTTGTCACACATATTCAAACTAAACAAATTCTTTCTCTATATAAATCTAGTGTGACAATTTTTGCATTACACTTCCTCCCCAAATATCTATGTAAAGAGGGACAAAATGTTGAACTTATAAGCAATTGACTAAATTATATAAATGGTCCACATAGTATAGTAAAAATCCCATTTTGAGGTCAACTTTTAAAAAAATTTGCACGCACGATCCTAATGATTTCATTTTCTTTTGATTTTGGTCTTATAAGTTATAACTAACAACAGAGTTGAGAACTAAGTGAGTATTTAGTATTTACATTCATTTTTATTAACTTACACAAACGTTTTAATTTCCGATATTTTTATCCAAGATAATTAATGTATTTAAGTGTTAATGTGAGATGCTTCTCCACCACCTGCACATGATTAATAGGTAATCCTAACATGTATGTTGCATCAATGCAGACAGCACACTCACTCTTTAATTAAAATAGTTAATGTCAAACAAATATTATTTATACATTAATAAATTAAGTCAGAAACTTTAGCACTAAAATAAATATACGCTTGATAATAGTATTTTTCTTCTTTTTGATCAAATAATTTTTCTGAAAATCTTGATTTATATAACTTCTTTCGTGGTCAAAAATCAAAGTTACGTCTTATAAGGATAAACTACAAGTATATTTTTGAATCTTCTGCATATTATCCCTATATTTTATTGTTGTTCCACATTTAATAGCATTTTTAAGTGGATTTTCAAAGCTTTTTTTACTTAACTATTTAATTATAATTGTTATTTTTAAATGTGCTACGACTCAACCCATCCCACTCATGTTAATCGTCTCTTCCCTCCCTACAACCCCACTGTAGCTCCAGCCAAGGCTCCCACGTATTCATTGTAGCTCCGGCCATGGGTAGATACATAAGAGCTTGTGAGGGAAGATGCTCTCAATGAACGTGGAAGATTTTATTGATTGGTGTAACAAGATTTTATTTTAGGTTACAAGAAATAATTTATAAAATATAAACAACCAGTAAAATATTTCAAATGGTAACAAAATTTAAAAATATATGACTTGAAAGTAAATTCTTTCGTTTAAGTTAGAAATAATTGATTAATTAAGATAATAAGAAAAAAAAATATTAATATACAAACCAACGAGAAATTCACTGTTAAGATTGAAATGCAATTTGATTTATTCAAAAAATTGTTGTCTTAATTCTTACATTGACATACCCAATTGGTAAATTATTTCATTCATTATGAATTTAAGTTTCGAATAAAGTGAGTTATGTCACAGCCTTAACGTGGTTTATTCAAAAAAAATATAATTTTGTATATAATATATATTTCACTTTAAATTTGTATATGGTAGGCCAAGGCCTACTGTTGCATCCATATAGCTACGCATTATTAGAAAATATTATATTATCAGGTTATCTACCACGATCTCCTATTAGTTGGGAAAAAAAAGCACTTGGCATAATAATTGAGTTTCCTTATAATGACTCCTTATTGAATTAAGGATTGTGTCACGTCCTGACCAGTGACAGAAACGTCGGGGTTGCGACGACAATATTTGATCACAGTCATTAAACATATATTAAACATTACAAGACTTAAAATAATATATTATAATCTTCCATAAATCTCAATGTAAAAGATTGCATCATTCGAGATTGCGAAAATACAATATTATCATAACAAGTTCAATTAAATGAAATTCAAATAAACAAAAGGTTCGGATATAAAGATCAACAAAATGTGATGAAATAGATATTCCAATAGACGGATTCCATTCTCCAACATCTAATTCAATGAGAATATACGCGTTTAAAATACGTCAACAAAAATTGTTGGTGAGTTCCACAGGTTTTGACTCTGTGTATTTTGGTTAAAGTGATATTTTTTATAAAAATGAACAACTATCATATTTTGGTTAAAGTGATATATATATATATATATATATATATATATATATATATATATATACTAGGTGTAAAACTCGTGTATTACACGGGTTGATTAAAGATAATAAAATATTAAAATATAAATAATAAGTATTTTTTAAAATAAAATTTTAAAATAAGAAATGAAGAAACATATTAATTGTAATTTATTATAATATTTATTATATTTGATAATTTACATATATATATATATATATATATATATATATATATATATATATATATATATATATATATATATATATATATATATATAAGTATAAGATTATGTGGCTTTTTAATTTTAAAAATTGAAAAAACCATAAATTGACATGTGGATATTATTTATTTAAAAAATATCACAAAATGACAAGTGTGAAAACTATTTAGAGATTGACATGAGGCAAAATTATATTATAGTAGATATATAGGAGAGCGTTCAATCGAGAACATTTCTTATTGTGAGAAACATTTGAGAACAAATTTAGACCATTTAATTTTTTTAATTAAAACTATAAAATAATATTCATAAAAATCAATTAATTGTTACAAACAATTATATAACCCACTAACCAAAACCACTCACCACCCATCACCGCTACCTACCACCCACCACCACTTGCTACCACCACCAACCACCATGCATTACCACTCACCACCACCCACCACCACCACCCACCACCACCACCCATCACCACCATCCATCACCACCACCTCCACCCGCCACCCACCAAAACCACAACCCGTCACCACCATCACCACTACCTCCACCTACCACCCACCCACCACCACAACCCGTTATCACCACCTACCACATAACCACCACCATCGCCACCACCACCTACCTCCAATACCAACCACCCACCACTACCTCCACCACCCATCACCACCACCCGCCACGAACACCAACCACCACACCCACCACACCCACCCACCACCATGCACGACCACTCATCACTACCAACCACCACCTATCACCACCACCCACCTCCACCACCACCTGCTACCACCACCCCTACCCATCACCCAAAAAAAACCACCACTCGCCACCACCATTACCACCTAACTCCACCACCTTCCTCACCCACCTTAATCACCCATCACCACTTATCACCAGCCATCACCACCTACCACCACCTACCACCACCATTCGTCACCACCACTTCCATCCACTACCTACCAAAACCATCACCCGCTACCACCGTCACTACCCACCAACCACTACTACCCATCACCACCATCTGCCCCCATCACCGCCACCCACCACCCACCAAAACCACAACCCATCACTACCACCCTCCCACTACCTATATGACCACCACCTGCATCACCACCAACCACCACTTACCACCCATCACCACCACCCTCCTCCACCATCCATCACCACCACCCTCCTCCACCATCCATCGCCACCATCCCCACCACCACCACCCATCACCACCGACCACTACCACCTATCACCACCACTCGCCACTTATTACAACCACCCGCCTCTACAACCCATCACCACCCCACTCATCACCTACCATAACCAACATACACCATCACCACCCTCACCACCAACCGCCACCCACCCACCCACCCACCACCACTTATCACCTTCACTCGTCTCCACCACCCATCACCACCACTCGCCACCGCCACCTGTCGCCCACTATAATCACCACCCTACATGTCACCCCCACCACCCTTCACCACCATTACCACCTACCACCACCAAACATCACTATACACCACCACCACCACCCATCACCACCACCTGTGATTATATGTATATAATCACATATGATTTGAGGTGGACAAGATTCATTTTCACCTTCTCGATTCAATAGTTGTGCTCATGTACTTAATCACATACAAATATACATATAATCACATGTGATAAAATACATAAGATCAACTATTGAATCGACCAAGAAAAAATGAATTGTGTCCACATAAATCATATGTGATTAGTTTCATATAATCACACATGATTAGATTTATTTAATCACATATGATTAATGTGGAAAAAGAAAAACTATTGAATATAAAACATGAAAATAAATCTTGTGTACATAAATCATATGTGACTAAATGTAAAAGAACAACTATTTAACGATATTCTGCAAATGAATATTGTCCATATAAATCATATCTGGTTAGATACGTATAGTCTCATGTAATTAAATACACAAGAACAAAAACTGAATCGAGAACGCGAAAATGAATATTTTCCATATAAATTCTATATGATTAGATACATATACTCACATGTGATTATATGCATTTAATCGCATATGATATATGTGGACAATATTTATCTTTGTGTTCTCGATTCAATAGTTGTTCTCGTGTCTATAATCATATGTGATTATATGTATCTAATCACATATGTTTTATATTGACATCATTTTTTTCGGTCCATATAAATCTGATATAATCACATGTGATTAGATGTATTTAATCACATATGATTAAAGTTGACAAAGAAAAATTACTAAATCGAGAATGTGATAATGAATCTTATCCACAAAAATCATATGTGATTAGATACATATAATCACTTGTGATTATATGTATTTAATCGTATATGATTTATGTAGAAAATATTTATTTTTGCAGTTTCGAATAAATAATTGGTTTTGTGTATTTAATCACATGTAATTATATTTATATATAATCATATATGATTTGAGGTGGACAAGATTTATTTTTTCCTTCTCGATTCAATGGTTGTTCTCCTGTACTTAATCACATGCAATTATACATATAATCACATGTGATAAAATACACGAGAACAACTATTGAACTGACAAAGCGAAAATGAATTGTGTCCACATAAATCATATGTGATTAGATCAAGATAATCATATGTGATTATATGTATTTAATCACATACGTTGAATGTGGATAAAGATTAGTTTTCACATTCTTGATTCAATGTTTGTTATCGTGTATATAATCACATGTGGTTATATGTATCTAATCACATATGATTAGATACGTAAAAATGAATCTTAGCCACATAAATCATATGTTATTAGATACATATAATCATATGTGATTATATGTGATTAGATACATATAATCATATGTATAATATTAGATACATATAATCATATGTATAATATTAGATACATATAATCATATGTTATTAGATACATATAATATTAGATACATATAATCATATGTGATTATATGTGATTAGATTCATTTTTACGTATCTAATCATATGTGATTAGATACATATAATCATATGTGATTATATGTATCCAGTCACATATGATTTATGTGGACAATATTCATTTTCGTGTTCTTGATTCAATAATTGTTCTCGTGTATTTAATCACATGTGATTATACGTATCTAATCACATATGAATTATGTGAATAAGATTCAAATCCGTGTTCTCAATTCAAAAGTTGCCATCATGTATTTAATCTAGTTTCTATTATGTATTTAATCATATTTCATTTTATTTATTTAGTCACATACGATTAATATGGACAAAGAACAACTATTGAATCGAAAACATAAAAATGAATTTTGTGCATATAAGTCATATGTGATTAGATCATATAATCACATGCGATTTAATACACAGGAACAATTAACAAATCGAGAATGTGGGAATGAATCTTGTCTGCTTGTCTCACAAGAGAACAAACTACATTCTGCCTTTCCTTGTTCACTCTACCATATTAGGGTATACGTGAACAATAACATAAAAAAGTAATGTCTACATAATAGGAGAGTTAGTGTAACTCACCAACTTGAACTTGAAAATTAGATAGCTTGAGCTAGATGAATCATTTCCTTTCTGAGAACCTACACAACAATTATAACATTATTTAGCTTGTGATTTGTTGCATTACTCTTATAAAACTTATATACATATTTCCTTATTTCTCTTTGATTGTAGTGCTCTCTTTGGGATCTGTTTTCTTACCTTTCAACCCATTATTAAATTTCAATAAAATAATATTGGTAAAGTAACCCCTTTTATCTAGTCATAAAGATAAATATCACATTCTAACAATTTTTGGTTGATTTTATATTAAATTCACAAGTTAGTAACTTTAATCTGTCACTTTCTGGAACACTCAACACACTTGGAATAAACCTTACCAATCTACTAATAATTACATCAGTTCCTTTATATGTGGGAAACTATACAGTCATATCTAACTATAGGCTTTGGAATTTTAGCATTTGAAGTTCTGATGAATTCATTATGATTTTTTGAAGACAATGCCTGAAATCTGTGATAGCATGGACCAACCTGAGAAGATTGCCAATTTTACCCCTCAAGGATATGGAATTTCGAAATATGATTCAAAGTTTGAAGAAACTACATACACTAGGATTTCCAAAAAACTAAGTCTCATGATTTTTAGATGTTCTTATTGACCTGCACGGATTTTAGAAGTTGGAGGACAGATTTGGGAAAATTGATCATAATAGCTTCTAAATCACTTTTGGTGTTCTATTAAGTAATTAATGGTTAAGCCTTAAGCGTATCACTTTTAACATGATTTTTGGTTACTTATTAGGCTATAGATATTTTAAATTCAATTTAAACTAAGAGCCTTAATGCTTGGCTTAATGAGGGTTCCAAGTTAAGGATTTTCACATAAAATGTCACTTTCACACTTATTAGATTCTTTCAAACAATATGACAAACACCTGGTGTGCACTTTCACACTTATTAGATTCTTTCAGACAATATGACTACTTGTAGTAAAGAGGGTATCGTCAGAAGATAACCCAGCAGATCCGCTTACGAAGGGATAGAGTAGGGTTAAGCACTTGCAGCATGCTAGGAGCATCGGGATGAAGGACGATATTAGTTTAGATTAGATAGTTTAGAAACATGTAATAGATAAACTGTAATTAACATTTGATGATTAAATAAAAGAGTATTGTTTATTAGTAACGTTACTGTCTTATGTTAATTGTTTACCTATTGTTTCACTTTGCATGTTTTGACTTCCTGAATAATAAAAATTATTCGAACCGTCCACAGTCACTCATATGTTGGAAGTAGGTATGAATGAAGACTGTCATGAATTGGTGTGTAGACTGTCTAAAGTGTATTAGACATAGAAAAAATTTGCTACAACGTTCATGAGTGCTTATAAGTTTGATTTGAGCATTAGAATAAACCCACGTTTACTGGAATCACTTCATGGAATTTATCTCGAGTGATCGCAAGACGATGATATCATATGGTCTTAAAACCTAGATATATGGTTTATTGTTTGTTGATTGGTTGTGCATTGATAATGCATAAACGCATCAGTAACTTGATGTTATAAAACACATTGTTGTGTATGATTTGATTAGTAAATTGTAAATGCATATAAGTCGAAGTTTATCCGTTCCTTTTATCCTAAGAGGGTAAAAGCGATATTAGGGCCCCTCAATGATTTGGTTTGACTTATGTGTCGGGCCCGGTCAGGACTGAATTGATGTGTTCAATTAAGTTCTATGTCAAATGAATCAGAGATCGAGAAAAGAACTGCTGGAGAATAAGTATGACTATGTTACATGTAACTGTCCGCACGATATCTAGAATGGAGAACTATACGATCCCTTATCTAAAGGACATGTTACTAATAAGATCAGAGTTTGACAGCATCTTTGAGAGCTACGATTGCTAATCGGATTGTGCTTACATTTGTAGTTACTAGACTTATCCAAGTGGGAGACTGTTGGATTAGTGTCTAAGCCCGTAACTATATTTGGTAAGTACTTCACCCGGTTGTGCATGGTCCTTTTGGGTTGCCTTCACCAAAGCAACATGATAGGATGATTTATTAAGAAAAAGGTTATTATGATTTATTAATATGTTATATGAATAATATATTAATGGAGAAATCATATAATTAAATTAATATTAGACAATAATTAATTAAGAAATTAATTCTGTGGCTAAAAGAGATTAATTTAATATCAGGGACTTAAACTGTCAAATGTGTAATAGTTGAGTATTGGGCTGAGGAGCCTCTTGGACTAGGCATGGACGAAATTAGGATGTGTCCATCCTTAATTTTGGCCCTAAGGCCTTATTCCAGAAGCTTCCTAGGATAGCTTAAGGCCTAAGCAGTCCATTAGGGTTTTTGACTAAAATCCTAGCAGCTCCAGTATAAATAAGACCCCTAGGCTATAGAAATCGGCTACCCTAACCCTAACCCTAAGAGTGATAGAGCCGATTTCAAGAAGCCTCCAACCTCTCTCCAAAATCATTCTTTTGATATTGGTGTTTGTAAGCCATTAGAGGAGTGACACTTGTGACTCTAAGCTTTAAAGAAAAGAAGATTCAAGCAAGCAACAAGAGGTAATGATCTAGATTTGATTTATATCTTTAATTTTGGAATTCTTCTCATTAGATCTAGGGTTAGAAAGTCTTGGATGAATGCATGTACAATTATAGAAGCCTAGATCCAAGCATTAGGGTTTGCATGAGCACATAGGATGTTCTTTTGGCTCAAACCCATCATGTTCAACAACCATCCAAACACTAAGTTCTTCCTAATCTATGGAACATATAACACATCATTAATTGTTAGCTCTTTTCTTTGTGATACCATTTCTGGAATGTTTTAAACACTAAATTTAAGTGTTTAGACTCACAATTTCAACTTGGACAACCTTATATTTCTTGAGTCACTCCCTCTTTGAGCATACATGGCGTGTAGCACCCATATCAATCCATCACTCAATGGAGTTAGCATCCATAGAGTTTACTTCAGAAATCGTTTCACTATGTATGGTGACATTTCAGAAATCATTTATACAATATATATAAATGTTTAGAATTCTAATTTCCATAAAATATGCTTGCCTCTTGGTTGGACAAAACTCAACATAATTAAAAATCTATATTTGAACAATTATGAAACTTCATTTCTTATGCAAAAATTCTTAAACTTGATTTCTCATACAGAAAACTGATGCATAAATTATAATATCAGAAAATATGATGTTTTTTTTTCACCAAAACTATTTAAAATGTGATGCTTTTAAGTAAAACCAAGATGCTTTTTCAGTTTTACGGACTGTTTTTCAGAAATACCAAGTTGTTTTCTGATTTCCAAAGTTGTTTTAAATAAAATTGAAGTTGTTTTTTTGACTAAACAAAGTCTTTTTGTTTTTCACAAAACAATGGAGTCTGTTCAAGACTGCTTTAGCCCCACTTAAACCTGTAAAAATGAAATCTAAGTTCATAATCCAGTAGTCCTATCTCTCAGCTTTCAAAGGACTACTTTCACAAGTTCATACGATTTTTCTACAATTTATTATGAATTTTACAAAACCGTGTATCATAGCTGCTAAAAACCTAACCAGTCAGTAAAAATCATATTTTTTTACCCTAGTTAGAGTTGCTTTCAGTTTTCTGCCAAAATTAATGAAATGAATAAGACTCATATACCAAACTATGAGAATTGGTTTCAACAAAAATTGAGCATCCATGACAAAGTTATGATTTTTCAATGATTGGAATAGATTAGAGCATTTCCCAGAAACACGTAAATTGTGTTTTTGAGTTAAGCTAGCTTCTTAACCCATTAGGTACTTAATGGAATCAGTACCGAAGCTGGAAAATTCATAATTTAATAAAAAAACATGTCTTAATGAATTAATGACCAAAGGTGCTTCAAAATCACAAAATAATCCATTTTTTCTTATGAAAATCGTATAATATCAAAATAATGCAAGTAAAATTGTTTTCGATTTCTAGCAATTCGTACAAACAAATTTTCTTTTAAGATTGTAGGAAAATTATTATGGTAATGTACGAATACAAACAAGAAAACAGAAAAAAAAAAAAAAAAAAACTAAGGCATGTGTGTAACACATTGTTCTTAAAACAAATTTGCCCGCTACTGGTGTTTGTTCCCAGGATACAACAATTTGAAGTGGTTCTTCTAGACCACCCGAACCCTCAATAGACTAGATTTTGCATTCGATATAACAAGAGAATGAAGAAGAAAATATTTTGGTTGCATTCTTGGTCTTTCTCAAATGGTTGAGAAATGGTTGTATTTATACTACAAACCATAACCAACAAACAATTAAATTGTCATTAAAACACAATTCGTAATTGACATTATATTTAATATCGTTGTTAATTGCCGATTGTAATAAAAAACTAAACATCAATTTTCGAATGAGACTTGAATTATCCATCAATTGGCTCTCTAAACTAACACCTGATACCGTTACTGCTAGACTACAGGCCTTTCGATTAAAATCAAGGTTCTGTATAATGATAGACGTGATTTGACGGTAATGTCACGCCTCAAACTTTTTCGAGTTGTGGCGCTTGACGGCAAATACAAGCCTTCGAGCCATGACGAACTTTCTAAAACTTTAATTAAAATATATTGTTATTGTTTGCATTTAACTTATTAAATGTAGAAAACATATAATTTTTAATTACAAAGACAATAAGAATACATTCTATTAAAAAAAACTTTTTTTTAAAGAATAATAGCATTTATAAATATTGTAAAGAAAGTTACATGTGCAGTGGGACAATGATAACTCATGTATGCAAGATTTGTTTTTATATTTGGAGAAGCAACTATGATTGTTCATGAGCATGAGTCACAAGATTTGTATGATTAGCAACACTAATATTTTACACTTCTTCATCGTCAAGATTCCTAAATCTTTCAACATGTCAAATATTTAATTGTTTTAATAAATCAACATTCGAGAAAATACGTGTTTGATGTATGTATCTTACTTACTATATATTTAGAGTATTTTTAACTCAACATCAACATCAATATCAAATTCTCATTTTGTATTAATTTTAGTGAATATTAAATAGTAAAACTGCAAATTATAATGTATGATATCAATTAACGTTAGAGTTTCTTTTGTAAAAGTTGTTTTTTCAACTTTAATTTTATACATTTTATTTTGAAATTTGTACAGTAATATTTTATATAAAATATTTATTCCTTGTTTTATTATAAATTAAATAATATGTATACTATATTTAGTTTTTATGCTTATACATATCTAAAAATTTAGTACAGTTTAATAAATTTATGTTATTTGTGATGTTATATTGTAAAAAGCTATATATAGAGTAAATTACACGAATGGTCCCTATGGTTTAGGGTAATTTACGCAACAAAATCAAACCATAGGGACGTTCCAAGTACAAAAGAAAAGTTAGAGACCAAACGTGAAATTTTGACCAAACCACATGGACAATTTTAGTAATTTATTCTGATAATTATTTTAAACTATATATAGAGTAAATTACACGAATGGTCCCTATGGTTTAGGGTAATTTATGCATTTGGTCCTTAATTTATTTTTTTAACTCGGAAGGTCTCTATTCTTTGTTTTTGTTACGCGTTTGGTCCCTATCATACATAAAAAGATTATTTTGCTCTTGATTTTTTAATTTATTTAAATAAACACACCCCAACCCCACCCCTCTCACCTTACCTTACCTACCCCATCATTTATTCATATTTAAATAATAGTCGTTTTAGGTAAGACAGGGACCAAACATGTAACAAAAACAAACAGTAGGGACCAAACGAGTAACAAAAACAAACAGTAGGGACCTTCCGAGTTAAAAAAATAAGTTATGGACCAAACGCACAAATTATCCCAAACCATAGGGACCATTCGTGTAATTTACTCCTATATATAATATAGGGACGAAAAATGTAATTATCATATAATATTGGGAGTAAAACTATAAATAACCTAAACCGTCGGCAGTTATATGTGATGATCAAAAACCATTTCGTGAAATTAGGAGCACGTCATTGCGGTTATGTATGATTAATAGGGATGCATAAATTGTAATACATTTAAATTTAATTATATATACGTTTACACCACGTAACGTTTCAAAGCTTTTGGTTTTTGTTTTTTAAGAAAACGCTAGTAAAAAAGAAAAGTTTCGTTCGGTGACAGAAATATTTAATTTTTAACCTAAATAAGACGCTCCAAAATCAAAAGTTATATGGAGTAGTTTCAACTAGGGGTATATACCAAACCGCACAAACCACCCACACCGCACCAAACCGCACCGCATAATGCGGTTTTCGATGTTTGCGGCGCGGTTTGCAGTTTACATTTACAAATTCGCAATTCAAACCGCACCGCACCGCAATGTTTATATATATATATATATATATATATATATATATATATATATATATATATATATATATATATATATATATATATATATAGGAATGAGTTCTATGAAAAACAAATAACTAGGGCAACATCTACCGGAACCAATAATCAAATGACACGTGTCCATTTCTTTCTTCACAAGTAATGTATTGTGGAAGTTATTGTGGAAGTGATGTGTTGTCATATTTTTATTGGTTCAAATATGTGTTGCCCTAATCATTCATTTTCCATATAACTCTTCCCTATATATATATATATATATATATATATATATATATATATATATATATATATATATATATATATATATATATATATAGGGAAGAGTTATATGGAAAATAAACAATTAGGGCAACATATGTTGGAACCAATGAAAACATGACAACACATCATTTTGGAATAACTACATAAATAACTTCCAAAGTAGATTGCTTATGAATAAAGAAATGCACACGTGTCACTTGATCATTGGTTCCAGCATATGTTGCCCTAATTGTTCATTTTCCATTGAACCTACTTCTATATATATATATATATATATATATATATATATATATATATATATATATATATATATATATATATATATATATATATATATATATATATAGGTTCAGGTTGAATGCAAATCTAAAAAAAAAAATTAAAATGCAAAAGAAATCTAAAAAAAAAATTAAAATGCAAAATAAATGGAAAAATCCAAAAAAAAAATTTAATATTATTTTCGAAACTTGAATTAACTAAAAAAAGTAAAAAAAAAAAATCTGTTTTTTTTTTAAAATACGTGAAATATTCTAATAGAATATTACACTGACATATTCTAAAAAATAATTTTAAAATGCAGAATAAATGGAAAAATATAAAAATTCTTTTTTTAAATATTATTTTCGGAACTTGAATTAACTAAAAAAATAAAAATAAATTCCATTTTTTTTTGAAAAATACGTGAAATATTCTAATAGAATATTACACTGACATATTTAAAAAAATAATTTTAAAATACAGAATAAATGGAAAAATCTAAAAATTCTTTTTTTAAATATTATTTTCGAAACTTGAATTAACTAAAAAAAATAGAATTAATAAAAAATAAATAAAAGTAAATTCCATTTTTTTTAAAAATACGTGAAATATTCTAATAGAATATTACATTGTACATATTCTAAAAAATAATTTTAAAATGCAAAATAAATGGAAAAATCCAAAAATTATTTTTTAATATTATTTTCGGAACTTGAATTAACTAAAAAAAATTAAAAAATAAAAAAAATGCGTCTCACGGTCTCACAAAATATAGGTAGTCTCAAATGAACCTAACCCTATATATATATATATATATATATATATATATATATATATATATATATATATATATATATATATATACACTAATAATATTCAATAACGGCTATTAAATGTTTAATAAATAATTACATATATATTATATTTGCAATGACATCAAACCGTACCTAAACCGTCCGCACGTATCAAATTGCACCGCACCGCATAATGCGGTTTACAACTTTCGCGGTGCGGTTTGCGGTTTCCAAAAATTTCAAATCGCACATGCGGTGCGGTTTGCGGTTTTGACTCTAAACCACATCAAACGGCACCGCATACACCCCTAGTTTCAACAAAACGCTTCAAAATTAAACACTACCCGCTACCAACTACCAGCTAACCGCTACCAGTTAGTTTTGCCGAACACGCACATAATGATGTAGTTTTGGATTGTAAAGGTGAAAATGTAAAAGATGAAATTTTACATATTTTTAACAATCATAACACTTGAAACCGATATGGAAAATATTAAGAAACTCGAAAAAAAATTGTTATAGATTGTAAAAGTTTGAGCCAAAACCAATAGAAAAAACTAAAAAGCAAATTTGTAGCAAATACAAAAGATGGTGTTGAAATATTAGGAAAATTCCAAATTTTTTTGGGACCGAAATTGTTAAACTGCTAGAAGAGCATCCCGTGACACCTACGTGGAACTAATAGTGTCAAGGCGGCAATTCTAGTAAATGAGAGGCAGTTGTAGGAAGTGTGTTTTTTTTATAAGATTAGAATCTGAGAGATTTGATCTTTGTAGCCTCTTAATCCCTTACCTAATATCATGTATAAACTGAAAATCATGAAAGAATCTCTCTCTCTCTCTCTCTATCTCTCTCTCTCTCCATGTGTGGGGATCAAAGAAGTAGATGTGCTCCTTATGTTTTGACTTTGTATCAACCACGCAAAGAGGTGACATATATACTTGTGAACATATTGAGACACATCTTGGAATATGCGAATGAAAACCGAAAGTCAAAATGGAGCAATATAAATACTCAAAATGCAAAAAGATGAACACAACTAAAAAAATCCCAGAACAGATGAATAAAAGGACATAAAAACATCTCTTCTTGTTGGACGGTGGTGACATTCATACACATTCACACACATACACAAAGATTTTTTGTTTGAAACTCAAACCAAAACACCTAGATTCAGATTTCAAACACATGAACACACACACAAACAGATTGTCAATGGGTTTGGTGCTCCATTTCCCCTAAATCTACCGGTAAGATATAACGAGAAGATATTGATACAAATCGAAACTAAAATTAACAAATAAAGGTAAGCATGTTATTTTCTTAGATTTAACAAAAAAATCGAATAGAGTTACGATGAACTAACATTAAAAAATTGGAAACCACAATCATGATATTGTTGCAGATCGAAAACTTGGACTAAGATTGCAATATTCGCTAAAATATAAGGACCATTTATGTAATCTCTATAATATTACATCTTTTTATTATTTTGGTATAAAAAAAATAATATAATGGATTGGAGATGGTTTTTTTAATGACATAAGTTTTACTAAAAAACTGAGTTAAACAAACAAAAAAGTACATCAAGTAATAGCAGTATGTTAGCGTGTCAAACCCAACAAATGATAGGGATATAATATCCTCCAAAAGAAAACTGCTATATTGCACTAAAAGGTAATACAAGATAAGCAAGGTCGGTCCACAAAGTCATAGAGCTAACATGTATATCTTTTTGTGTAAGGTACTATGGTCACCAAAAGTAAGGGGGAGGGGGTGTGTTGTATGCAATGATTCAAGTAAATGAATAAAGAAACGACTTAACGATTAACTAATTAAAATAGATTCAAAATTTGTAAAGGATCTAACTCTATGTATGACAACTTAGCAATGCGATTCAAAGATGACATGATATTTACTCAATTCTACCTAGGTTGATACTTGGAAGTGTTCACAAGCTCTAACACTTCCCATTCACCACATTAATTAATCAAAATAAGCTCTATGATTAACCCTAACATTACTAACCTAACATAAGCAAGCTCTTAGTATTAGATTGAAAGATTGCATTAAGTTTGATGTGAATGTTACCAACTATAACCAATACCCCTCATAAGTTCGGGAGTATAAGAGTGTATAAATAAGATTTACACTAAATTCATTCAATGGAAATCAGTTTCTTGTTTCTTACCTAGTTTAATTCACAAACAATTATGTTGCAATTAGATAACTTGAATGATCTAACCCAAATTCAAATGGCCAATACGAGTCAAACATTCGATTAAAACAAAATCAAATCCACTAGATAGAAACTGAAAGTAAAAATCAAGTCATATGATTGAAATCACAACTAAGAAGTCAAAACATAAAGTTGGAGAATCTATGGTTCTATCCACACATGACTAGAACAATCAACAAGTCAAAGAAATATGAAATGATTTGTAAACGACACTTAAAAATCTAATGAAAAATGTTTCTAAATGATTACAATCGAAACCTTGCAATACTACTCGGAGCCACTCTTCTCCCAATGCTTTGAAATGAAGTCTGTTTCTCAAATGTTCCAAAGTCTCGAGATAGAATAAAAAGGAAAAACTGCCAAAAGACAGTTATTGGACCGAACACGACTTGTGTTGAAACATGGCAATTCAACACGGACTGTGTCATATAGGAATCGATTTGCCATCCTGGATATTTATTCCAAAGTACGATGCTTAAATTTGCGTAAATGGACCAACACGACACGTTTCAGTATTGACCAAAATGATACGGACCGTGTCTAGCAAAGTTAAAGTCTCCTTATTGGTTAAACATGACCCATGCCAACTTTTTTAGTGCAATTCCAAAACGTCCCATGATCCTCTCTTCTTCCCAGCGAAAACTTGATTTTCTAACTTTTTTTTTGTTTCGCGTTTGATCGACCTAAAACCTTCACCCATCCTTCTTGGCACCTCCCAAAACGCGTTTCCACCTCCGGATCACCTAAAAAGACCATAAAAACATACAAATAAGGTTGTTTTAGTAACTAACATGACTTTTAATGAAATGAAAATAAAATGAAATAAACTACACTACATTGATGCATAAAAGGGACAAAAAAAAGTATGCAAGAAGGTGCACAAAATGCACCTAACAAATCTCCCAAAGCTTAGGTGTTTCTTGTCCTCAAGAAAGATCGAGAATCAGACAAAACAGGTTGGTTTCTAGATGGTAAAAAGAAACACAAAACAAACAGGGACAAAAATATCCTAAAGGAGCTAAGAGCAAATGCAATCAATAAAAACATAGAAAATAGCTTATGTACAAAAGAAACTAAGAAAATATGTACAAGAATTTTCAAAATAGAGGTAAAATGTTGCTTTAGATCCAAATTTCATAATTCTAACATTTTCGATCATCAGGGGTATGAAAGTCAATTGCCAATTATCCAAACAAAAAATGTTGTACATTTATTGTTTTCACTTCAAGCAAGTCTCAAAAAGAATCAAACCTTCAATGTTGTCCTTTAAATGACAATCATTGGCCCATAGTTCAAAGTCATAGCATCATGAGACTTCATATGAAAGTCACCGATTCAGCAGTTTTGAAAATGTAGACAACCCCGATGTTAAATTACCTTATTTGGGAAGGTATCATATTTTCTAAAAAGGGACTGTTTCTCTAGAGCTCCCTCAGTGTACTCTAGGTTGACTCAACCTTTCAATCCATCCCAGTGCCCACTGTCCATCTTTGGCTTACTCCCCTTTCACAATCCACAATCTGTGAAGGATTATATTACACATGTATTGTTATTCCTTACTACTAAGGCATAAACAATCATTGAGTAACACTATATAACATCATAAATTTCTCGTTCAAATAGTCTTGTAAACGCAACCGATATTTACTCTTAGAATAATATTTTAAAGCATGGTTGTTAACACATTAAACCATGTATTTTCTATGTAAGAATTCTAAAGAACTCACATTCTTAGTTAATGAAAACTAACTTACACTTTGTCCTTTAATCTCCATTTGATGCATTTGGTCAATATTCCTTGTCAAAACCTATACAAATAACACCCAAGCTCCATAGAACTTGTCTTAACTCACTAAGAACTTAATCACTATTCATGATCAAAAGACTCACTCAATTGATCACTAATTTTACTTAAAAACATTATGTCACAAAACCTATTAGCTTCGTATATATTGCATCTGGGTGAATTATTTCATTAAATCACAAACTTAATTTCACATTCCCATCAACCTCACTGATTAGGATTCATAACACTAATTAACTAATTCAATAATACATTTGTAGAATTCATTCACCAAGCTCATAACTGTGTTATTTCTACTATTAGCATCATATCACAAATTCAAAATTCAATTTGATTTCTAACTACTCTTTTAATATTTTCACTAACTAAGCTTAATTAGTTTAATACAAGTAAATAGGGTAACTTAATACACTTTATAAAATCCTAACACCACCTTGCTCTAGCATCAAATCCCCATTATTTCCATGTGAAAATTGTCAGAGCTCTACCGTGATTTGAGTATAAGAGTAATAGTCCTGGCTAAACTATTCTTTAAAGTTTACACTGCTAAAGTCGGAAAGAACGAATTGCATTTAGTTAATAGATGTGTTGTGTCTGGCTAAGTGACAAATATTTCATTGCAACGTACTTTCCACACTTTACATCTATATATGTACTTCAAATGGAGTCTTGTAATTGTTGTTTCATATCAGACCCACTCCTAAGATTCCCTTGTCGTGCCCCAATTGTGTGTAATTAAAATTTTAATAAACTGTTGAACCTAATGAGTCCGCCCTAAGTCCACAACCAAACAAGGAGTAGGTCCTAAGGCGGACTAACCATATCTAGGCCGATCATTTCTTAGTTACACATGACTTCGGGGTACACCTTAAGAATCTTAAAAGTTATTAGTTATAAGTTGTTTGTAATAGTAAGTAGTGAGGTCTAGTGCCAAACATCCAATGAAAATAAAATGCATGTCAAATTCATTGATAAACTTTTAGTACATATTGTTTTGGGGAAAATTTGACCTCACAGGGGTCCACATTACATCAATGTAAAGGATAATTTTTGGTAGTACAAAAGCCCTTTGACTAGTGTAATCACTTAATCGTGGGGTCAACCTATTCGCAAGAAAGAGTAGCACCAACGCATACTCGAAATCCTAGTTTTATAACAAAACATGAGCAGCGCAAACACTACTCGCGGTGGGTGGCATTTGGTCCATGGTGGCCCTGAGATGAGGTCGAGGCTCCTTGAAGCTCCGCAATCCGGCGTTCAATCGCGATTACTATCTCCTCGAGAGCTGCGTGCCTCTCCTGGTACTCCCTTACCTCCGCTCGAGCAGTGGTAAGGTCCTCGATAAGTTGGTCCACTGGTTAGAATTCCCTTTCCAAATCCATGGTGCGTGCATCGGTGGCTGTCGTGACAGCTTTGAGATTTCGAACTTGATCTGCCATTTCCCTACTCTGGTTCCCCAAATTCGTGATATGCTGGACCATGACTGGGAGGGCTCTGTTAGCCGGTCCCCCGTGGTTGAGGTCGTAGTAACCACATTGGTCGCCATATGGTGACCGTTGGCTTTGTTGTCGGCTCCACCTCTCGATCATTGTTTCCCAACGAGGCTCAGGCCCGTTGTGGCCAAAGCGGTTCGTAGGCACCCTGATGATGTAGGGAGGGTTGAAGACTTCCTCCTCCAGTTCCTCTTCTTCTTCTTCCTCTTCCGATTCTTCTTCTTCATCCTCCATTTCATCTTCCTCTTCTTCATCAATCTCCTTCGGGCCCTCCTCAGGATCCTCCTCGATCATCTCCTCGGGTTTTGCCTCGAGCCATCCGACGTTTCCCTCATTAGGGAAGTAAGGGTCTCCAGGTAGGTGAAATCCGGCCATGTCGTCTGCGCGAGAAATGGGGGTGTAAGAAGCATGTAACGAATAATAATAATAATAATAATAATATTGTGCTATAGCAACATAAAATACTCCTATAGTATTTTAAGTGTTTAGGTTTTGTTTTTAGAGCATTCTTTGTAGAGTGAAGTTAGGTCGTTAGATTTGTTGCCCATTACGACTATCCCCCAGTATCTGCAAGTCACTTCTCGAACGGATATAGTTGATCAGGCGCTATCCTTCCCAAAACTGATTACACATACCAAGGCATACTCACAATGTTCAACTCCTCTTCTTTTACTTTATGTTCTCCCTGGTTATGACACTATGCGAGCATGTATGTATACTTTAAACAAGAAAACCATTTATTTTCTAAAAGTATAATCAATTGAAAAATGTTCAAATCAGAGACTTTTAGTCCCAATTGTGTTTATAGTTTGTATATCTTATGTGGTTTGATATACTTTATTCACTATAAACCGTGCTCTGATACCAATCTGTCACACCCCCAAACCAAGGATGGCGGAAACGTCCAGGGGTGGAGGACTTCATGTATAGTATCATAACAACAATTGTATAGTGATTAAAGTAAACACAACCAAACATAAATATAATTGAAAGAGTTACATCTTTGTATGAGTTTATATGTTTCCAAATCAATTACATTATGCTGACAAAAATGAAATGTTTGACGTCTTAACGTCCCATCCTCAAAAGCTCTTGATTAAAGAGTTTGATATGTAACATGAAGCGAATGTCTCACAAATTTATTCATTAACAGATTTAAGTGAACCAAGAACCTTTGGTAAAAAGTTTGATATGTAATGAAACATAAACTATACCTATTATAGTTTATCATAATCGTTTATAATGTAAAAGCAACATAAACTATACTTCCATAGTTTATCAAATATTTGCATGCCATGGTTGTAAACTTTGTTTATAACATTAAACTAATTTACCATTCTTGAGAAGGTAAAAATCTATTTGTCTACTAATACATGACTAATTACCAAGTCAAAATGGCATATAATGTAATAATATATGATCACACAATGATATACACCTTGCTTAACAAGTTACAAGGTGGAATGAAATTGATAGCATTTTTCTGTTGTTAACATTTTCTATTTCTGTTCTTAGAAAATTTATAGAAAAATTATCATAGGTCCAAATCAAAATCCGTAAATTCTGGGAGTTTGAAAAATGAGTCTAGTATGTTCATAAGTTTTATTATGATTTTTAGTGACCTCTAACTTGTGTGAAAAAGTCCATAATCACAGACTGGTCCAGATTCGTTCTTGAAATGATAGACAGTTTTGTAAAAATCACCATAAATTGTAGAAAAATCGTATGGAGATGTGAAAGTACTCATTTTAAAGATAAGATCTTGAAATATTTGTACCTAGTACATTTTTGAAAATTAAAATGTTTAAGTTGCCCAAAACAGTCCGTGAATGGAGTCCAACTTTTCTGATGAAAGCTGTTAGAAGAGTTTAGTTGTGTTCTTGCTGTTTTAACTTGTATTCCCCCCCTTAAAACTTAATAAAACGTGAAAATATAGGGGTATGAACTCACCTTATGTGTTCTTAGTGGATGGATGTTGAAGAAAAGAAGTGTTCAACTCAAGAACACTTAGAAGATGCCTTGAAGAATCGAGAACCTAACATGAAGGTGACGATGTTTGTGTAAGATTTCTATGATTTTGAGTAGAAGGATGTGTAATAATCATAAGAAAGATGATGATACTTACCAAATGAAGGAGAAAAGCCTTGGAGTATGCCTTGAAGCTCTCGAAATTGAGAGAGAAAGATGAGAAATTTGGAGGGTGAGTCTTGGTGTAAAATGAGAGAATGAATGAAGTGTGAGGAGAAAGGGTGGATGTTCTAGCTCTAAGAACGTGGGAAATGACTGGAAATGATGAGAAAGTACATTGACATGACCTAGGTATGGTAGGAGGAGTGTGTCTGGTCATGGGGTGGGTATGAATGGTTGCTTGTGTCATAAACTAAAGAAAAGTCAACACTCCACCTCTTGTACTTCTCCCACTCTTCTTGGATAAGATTTACCCCCCAAAAACATGGTTTGTTAATAAATATGGGGATTTATATGTTAAAATAAAGTTTTGGGTGAAAATCCCACATTAAAATGATGAAAAAGGGATTAAAATGAAGTTGTAGTCGAAAACCGAGAAAATTTGGGCTTCCTGCGAGACCTCTCGGTCCTGGCCGAGGTTCGGTCCCTTCTGGTCATGGACCGATGGCGAAATGGAACGAAGGTATGAGAATTTCGGCCCGAAGGTGGCTTCGGTTCTTCATGCAAGGTTCGGGCCCGAAGGCTTCAGGTTCGGTCCTGAGGCTTTGGGTTCGGGCCTGGGGTTTCGCTTCTCAGCAGTTCGGTCCTTAAGGGGACTTTCGGCTCTAAGAGGGTTTGGCCCTATAGGGTGAGTTTGGGGTCCTTAAGCCTATTTTACTCGTTTTTACCCCGTTTCAAGCCGTTTTTTGACCCGGTTAAGGGTCGGGATGACCCAAATGATTACGAAAAGTTACGGGAACTTTTGAGAGAGATTTAGGAGAGATTTCGAATAGAGAGAGATAGAGTGAAAGAGATTTAGAGAGGTTCCATTTATTACCTTTTTAAGTATCCGGCTTCGCAGCATTAGGTCCGTAAACCCCGTTAAGCCATTTTTAGTGTCCTACACACTCCCGATGAGTGTGCAATAATGTTTTATCGCTTTGTTTCATTGTTTAGCTCTATCAAGGCTAAGGAAAACTAAACACACGAATTTTCCAAACGATGTTTTCTCATTAAAATAGCGAGTTGTACAGTAATTACATAACGTAAACCCTAATATACAAGGGTTAATTGAGTCGTCCGGTTTGACTCGTTGACTTTGTTTGACTTTGACTTGACCCGAAATTGACTATTGTCACAATATGTATGTTTATGTGTCATAAAATAATGTACTCCTAGAAAGACCTATAACTTCCTTCTATAATTCCCCAGTGCATATAAGTTATATAAAAATCAAAATCGAATAATCCATCGAATATAGTGGGTCTACCTTAAGCCCACAACCAAACAAGGAACATGATCTAAGGCATACCCAACCATTTCCTAGTCAATCGTGTCTAAATTATGTATAACCCTGCCGTATACACATAGTAATTATGGATGGAATCTAACCATTCTAGACGAAATGTAGTCTTGACTACCCTAAGACTGATAAAAGTGAGTGTTTGTTCTTGGAAATAGTATACTGCAGTAGTGCATAATTAGAACTTCTTTCTTTGTAAATGTAATGTATGTTCAAGAAAAATCCAATATTTTTCTTATAGAATGAGTTGTAGTCTTAAAGCTCAAAGACCGAATTGTACAAGTATCTTCCATACTTATGATAGTAAGTGCAGTTTTAAACAAATAAAATCCTTACGAATGTAAGAATCCCCGTAAACTATATGTTTTGTTGTTTCCCTATGTGAGTTATTATAACCGTGCAATTGATATAGTAAGCCTGTTACAACGTACTTCGGACATCGGAATGTTTTGACATTTGTCACCCTAGACTTGTTAGTCTAGCTGTTGCAAGCAACTTAGGTGCAGGATTGTCAGTCCCAATATAGATCTATACATAAGTATCACGCTCTCCCAATAAAAGACTATGGTTATAATACAGGACTTTAACCAATACTCTAAAGAGTACAATGAAGTAACGTCTCACATATTTGATTCAACGAGTTTACGTGTAGTGTAAATGAAAACCCTTTTTGAATGTAAGAATCCCCGTAAACTATATGTGTCATTGTTTCCTATGAGATTTATTATAACCATGCAATTGACATAGTAAGCCTATTATGACATATTTCGGACATCAGAATGTTTTGACATTTGTCACCCCAGACTTGCCGGTCTAGCTGTTGCAAGCAGCTTAGGTGCAGGATTGTCAGTCCGAATATAGATCTATACACAAGTATCACGCTCTCCCTACAAGAGACTATGGTTATAATACAGGACTTTAACCAGTACTCTAAAGAGTACAATAAAGTAACGTCTCACAAATTTGATCCAACGAGTTTACGTGTAGTGTGAATGAAAACCCTTTTTAGTATGTTCGTAGAGTTAATGTAACATAAACTATACCTATTATAGTTTATCATATGTGTACCTTCCTTAATATGTTCGTAGTGATAATGTACTATAAAATATTTCTAATATAGTTTATCGTAGGTGTACCTTCCTTAGTAAGTTCGTAGTGATAATGTACTATAAACTATACCTAATATAGTTTATCATATGTGTTTGTGAGGATGAAGGACCCTTATGTAAATGCTTATTTTTGTTTCATGGAAGTAATCTAACATGAAATATGATCAAAACTTTAGCTATTTATTGCTATACACTTTGCTCAACATGTTACAAAGTGTTAATGAACTTATAAACTATTTAACTAGTTTTAACTTTTCTGTCACTCTTTTTAGAAAATTTATTGAAAAATCACTGTAAGCCAAAAACTAAATCCGTAAACTTTGAGAGTTCAGAAAATGTGTCTAGTTTGTTCGTAATTTTTATTATGATTTTTAGTGGTCTCTAAATAGTGTGAAAATGTCCATATTCACAGACTGGTCCAAAATCATTTCTGAAGTGATAGGCAGTTTTGTAAAAATCGCCATAAATTGTAGAAAAATCGTATGAATGTGTGCAAGTAGTCATTAGAAAGGTATAAACCTGAACTAAATGCATATTGAACAGTTTTTAAAAATATTAAGTTTAAGAGGGTCAAAAAGTTCGTGAATAAACCATAACTTTACTGTTGAAAGCTGTTGATTTAGTTTAGAAAGTGTTTTGGGCATTGTAACTTGTATTCCCCCCCCCCCCAAAAAAAAAAAAAAAAACTTGAAGAAAACATGAAAATGTAGGGGTATGAACTCACCTTCTGTGATTTCTTGTGGAGAAGGTTGAAGATGGGGAGTTTCAAGTCAAGACCACTTGAAATATGCTTGAAGATTTGAAGATCCTAAGAACAAATATGTTAATATTTGTGTAAATGCTCATGATTTGTATGAAGATTGTGTAGAAGTTTAGAGAATATACTTACCAATCCAAGGGAGGAAAGTTCAAGAACTTCTTGGAGAAGTCGTGACGGAGAGAGAGAGAGAGAGAGAGAGAGAGAGAGAGAGAGAGAGAGAAAGAGAGAGAGAGAGGTTTGCTTTTGGTGATAATAAATAAAATCTTGTATGAGAAGTATGAAGATTTTCTTGTATGACCATTAATTAATGAAATCTGATGGAGTGTTGGGATGGGTTGAAAAGGAGAATCATTTGACTAGGTAGAGTGTGAATAGTGACATAAAGTTGATGTGGGGATGGCTTGGTGTCAAAAATTTATGGGAAAAGTCAAAGAGTACATTTATGTCATTTTGATATTATCCTAAACAATAGTAAGATTTATATCTAATAAATCCCCAAGATATGGATAAAATATAGGTTTGGAGGGTTTAAAATGATAAAAATACGAATTGGGTGAAAATCCCATGTCAAAATCATAAAAAACGGGCTTAAAATGCAAAAGTGGTCAAAAACCGGGAAGGAAGTGCAAATCCTGCGAAGGTTGCTGAAGATCCGAGAGGGTTCGAAGAGGGGAGGGGTACGCACCCGAGGAGGCTTGCAGGAGGCAAAGGTTTGGTGCAAGGGAGTCCGTCTTGCGAGAGGAGACGTCACTGCAAAGGCCCGTCTGATATGCGAACATTCTCAGCATGATTGCGAACCTTAGATCTGAAAGCGAAACCTGGAAGAGTTTGTAAAGGTCAAACTCGCTGCGAGAGGCCTCGGTTCCTGAGAATGTTTGTAGTCTAATATGGTTCGCAACCTAAGAAGGTTCACAACCATTGTGTTGTTTTTCATATTTTCTTCCCGTTTCGAGTGTTTTTCAACTAATTGAAGAGTCGGGATGGCATGGATGTTTATGAAAAAGCTGAGAGAGATTTTGAGAGAGATTTGGGAGAGATTTAGGAGAGAGAGATAGAGTGAGAGAGATTGAGAGAGACTTTTCTGGTGGCCTTTATTAGCGTTTGGCCCCGTAGAGCAAGGTTTGTAGACCCCACTATGACGCATTATGAGTGTTATACGCCTCTGAAGGGTACTTAATAGTGTTTTATCGAGTCGCTACATAACTAACCCTCATTAGGGTTTAGATTTTCTGAACATTTGAAACTTCCTAGTGATTCTTTGTATTAGGATAGAGAGTTGTACACTAGTAAACATAGAGTAAGTCCTATCATACAAGTACTAGTTGAGTTTACCGATTTGACTCGTTGACTTAGTTTGACTTTGACTTGATCGGAAATTGACAATTATCACATCATCCCACCGTCAGAAGGAATTTCGTCCCGAAATTAGAATTTTGAATGGGACTTCAAGGGTTGGGGAAAAGATGGGGGGGGGGTGTTGTTTCATCAGATCTTTTCGACCTCAAGTGAATTCAGATCCTCGCTTGGTATTCCAGCAAATCATCACTATTGCGTCTACTGTTTTGATCGGTAAAGAGTGCGTGTGTTTGGGTTTACTTGTCTATGTTCTTCCGAATGGTAGGATGTCCAGTTGTAGACCTGAGCAGCTTCATCCTGAAGCTCATAATAGGACTCCTACCTGGTTCTTTTATCATTGCCTCGCATATACAAGTTGAATATAATTAAGATGGATAAGACAGTCAGATGGATAACTCCTTCTTAAGCCCACAACCAGACAAGGAATAGGAGGGAAGGCAATAATACACATCCTAAGTCTGTAGAATCTTAACTATATACTACTCTCACGTATACATTTAGTGGCGATTGGTTAATCGTATTTGTCCTTATGCTATGTGCTTGAACTTGACCTGCTGCCCGAGCGGTATTCCCGAAAGGTCTGCTGGGAATACTTCGAGAAGGTTTTGGAAGATATAGTACTCCTCGGATGAGTACTTCTAGGTTTAGAAGCCAAAGACGATTCGGGGGTTTGTATCGGGTTTGTTGTTATGAGTGACGAGGGTCTCGTTAGTCAGTCGGTTAAGGCGAAGGGTCATTTCGTAACACATATAATTGGTATGGCAAGGACCAAGCCAATCCATGTCGGATGACGACGTCGAAATTTTTTATTGTAACAGGTGTTAAGTCAATTTGGAAGAAGTGTTTGTTAGAGCGATATTGCATTCTATGTGTACTTTTTAGTGCTTTCAGTTTTATCCTTGTTATCACTACTGCAAACATTTTGTACTGTATTAAGCGGGTGCTAGTAGTAAGATTGTCTCGATAACTAGTAATGATATTTCATATTATGATCCCTATTAGGTCCTTTCATAATCGCTTGGTGTCTACAAGTCATATATAATTAAGGCTGACGAGATAGTCGACTAAGTGACTCTGCCGTAACTTCACAACCAGACAAGGAACAAGAGTTAAGGTGAAATCACGCACTCTAAGTCTGTAGAATCTTAATTACATATGACCTTAATGTTTACACTAAGCCATCATAGCTTAACTGTAAGGACCCTTAGTATTATATTAATGTGGTGCTTTGTACGGACGATGAAGTAATTTATGATTAAGATTTAGTTGGTAATAGTTTTTGTAAAAATTTGAAGTTTTAACATAATTTCATTTGGGAAACATACCACTGCCCACATGTGGTTCCGGAAGAGTCTCTCTTGCGGTGATCAACAACACTCTTCCATCCCCGCCAGAGTTCCTTGTGTTGGATTAGTGTCTAAGTCCATAACTATAATAGGTATGTACTTGACCCGATTGGCAAGGTCCATTTGGGTTGCATGGCATCGAAACAATTTGGATAGACTTTTGTGAGAAAGGGATATTTATGATTTGCTAATATATTATAAGTTCAAATATATTAATATGAAATCATATTATTTAATTAGTATTGATCAAGAATTAATATAGAATTAATTTTGTGATCAAAAGGAGACTAATTAAATATATGGGGATTGATTGTGTAAATCATTCATTCGTATATATGCGGGCTTATGATCCATAGTTCTTCATGTTGGGCTAAACCCAAGGAGTAACCCATGGAGGTTTTAACCCATGGAGCATGAAGAATATGGAAAGACATGAGTTACATGGTGTAAACTTAATAACCACCATATATAAGGACCCCATGGCTCAAGAAATTGGTACAAGTGTGTGTACACATGAGGGCTAGCCGATTTAAGCATAGGAACCTTTTCTCTCAAGTTATTCCAAGTTGTTGGTGATGTTTTGTGAACAGTTTGAGGTGTCACACTTGAGGCACTAGGCTCTTAAGCTCCATGGAATCAAGCTACATGAAAAGGTATGTCTTCTAATTTGTTTATATTACACAAGTATCAATGACTGTATGCTAGTTAGGGCAATACCTTGGAAAGTTCAAGTTTGCATGTATAATAGAAAAAACATAGATACAAAGTATTTAGGGTTGCATGTATACCATAGGAGTGTTAGAATGCTCAAAACCCTTCAGTGGTATCAGAGCCAGGTTTGTTTTCGGTTATACTTGATGCAAATTGCTGAAATAGCTTAAAAATCAAAAATTCTAGTTTTCTAGGCATTGGACTCGCCGAGTCCACTGATGGACTCGCCGAGTCCGTGAAGAAAATCATCTTACTCATCGAGTTGGTTCATACACTCGACGAGTAGGAGCCCCATACAACATATTTTCGAGGTTTTTCGCTGGAATTGGACTAGGAACATTACCCTAAGCTGTTTCTGATCTTGTAAACCTGTTTTTGATGTGGTAATGTTCATGCTAATCCAATTTCATAGATAATTGTCAATAGATTCATGTTTTGTATTAGTTTAATGGTTAGGCTAATTTCATGCAAAGTGTTTGTTTTGAATTATCTTGTTCTTATGAGTTGATTTAGATTAATAGAAAAGTTATGTGATAATATGTTTTCAATCCAAATTAATCTAAAAGTTGTTCATAATATGTGTTTTTGTAACTTGTCCTCAAGTTATATGAAAAGTCACATTCATGATTATTAAAACTCATAAGATTTCCATAAGTTATGAAAAATGGAGAGTTTCATTTTTTAAATGTTTTAAAGTCTTCCATAATTTGTCCTCAAGTTATGGAACTTGAAGAGTTTTTCAGTAAAACTACTTTAAACACATAAGTTATGGAATTGAAAAGTTTTTGAATAGTTCAAAACTTGCCCTCGACTTTTGGAATTTGTATAGATTCTCCTCATGAATACTTTAAATCCAAGTTAAGCCCTTAGAATTTAAAAGTTAAAATTCAACCCTTATATTTTATAGTATTATAAGTTAATATATATATATATATATATATATATATATATATATATATATATATATATATATATATATATATATGCATAAGAACAAAGTCAGTCATACCGTTAGTAGGCCTCATTCACAAAGTCGGTCAATAAGAGGAGTATAAGGTTAGTGCCTATAAAATGACAGTTTAATGTGTGTCCACTCTCACCCACCGCTTCCTTGAATGGTGGAGGGTCGTTAGCTGAACGGGTAGGACAAGGACTATAATTCTACCTCATTATAAGTATAATGATAAAGTAACTAAACGTTTTATAAATTGTCAATCTTAGTTACTTTAGGAAAATGTGAATTTGGTGCTAACCCATGAAATTACACTTTGCACTTTGCTTAAGTCAGTTAGTGGAGCGTGTGTGGTTAACCGCACACTAGCTTGATTTAACAAGGTAGGCAAAAGGTAACTTAATGTTTATCATAGTATCGGTGGAGCGCGTGTGGTTAACCGGCACATCGATTGAGTGGTAAATATTAAGGGTACCAAGTATATTTGTATGGTTATTCACACCTTGTTTTGTGATCCTCGGCATCCCAGTCACAAAACTTGAGAGGGCACAATCGAGATTGAAACATGCCATTGAAAATTTCAATGAATCTCAAAAGATCTAGAAGTTTCAAATCCAATTAAAACCTAATAAATTATTTCGTTTTTCATGGTGGAAATTGGTGAATCGTCATTCTCCTACCTTCAAATATTCTATAGCTTGGATTACGGCATCCCTCTTCCCAGTTATAAAATATTGTGTTGGGTCCTAGCCTTAATATTTAATATTGGGTTCTATATTAAGGACTTTAAATCAACTATCTTGAATATCTCCCAAAAGATGTCTGGTTCAGACAATTATGATCTTTCCAAAACTCTTAGAACAAGCTTTCCTAATGAAGATGATGTCCCAAAAATCATTCTTCAACCCTCCACCTCCTCCAATTATTCTCCCTAACCCACAAGTTCTTGAATAGTTCAAGGTCACTCAAGCCCTATTGGCAAGCAAAGTCTATGTGTGCTCACATTTTGGAGATGAAGTCAGATATTGACAAGCTGGGAGAGTTGGGTGTCAAAGTCTTGAGAAAGTTGGTTGCTCAATCACTTTCTAAGTCACATAGTGAGTTTCTTTGGGACTACTATGTAACAGACTATGACATGACCCTTAATGATCTTATCTATTTTCTTGGTGCTGCTGAATCAGCAATGATTTGGAGCTCTGGTAAAGCAAATTTGATTAGTAGATCAACTTCCCAAACTACAATGGACATTGACAATTGGTAACATTGGATATCCATAAAAGCTTTCTCTTCCCAATAGAAAGGGATCGGCCACAATCAACTCGGTTGACCAAAAGGTAAAGAAAAGAAAAGTCTGAAATTGTCCAGTGTACCATTCCCAAAGGGTCCATATGGTTCTATTGCTAAAGGAAGGGGCATTGGTTGCAAAGTTTCCCTAACTACTTGAAAGATATGAGAGAAGGTCTAGTCAAAAAGCCTGAATCTGCTTCAGGTAAGTCCACTATCTAACTCAATTAAGTTCCTATTTGGAGATTCTTAATACATTTTGATGTATGGCAAGATCAAGCAAAGGGAAGGAAACTTAAGGAAGAGTATGCTGAATTTGATTGCGAAGATGGATTTCAATCGCATGGTTCAGTGATCGGATTCTTGAGCTACTACTTAGGAGTTATGATAAATTGCTAGAAACATGTATAACATATTTTTCATTTAAAGTTGCATTGTAAGGAAAAAGTTTTTCTGCATTTTATAAATAAATAAAATTTTGTTTATTTTATTATATCTCCTTGCAATGACACTTATGAAAAATTGATGTTTGCATGTTTTTAGCAATAATGGAAATATGAATTTGATTTTTTCATTTGTGGTAGTGTCGAAATTTACCAAATAAGGAAAGATTCTTATCACCTAAGTTTTCAATTGGACCGAAACTTGGATCATGCAAGTTGTATAGTATGATGAATGAGAACTTTCAGCTTTGGAAAATTAAGACGAATTCCTTGTTCACATGTATATGCGAGTCAAGTGAAGGACTAAGGGATCGAGTACACATTCTTGTGCACTGGTCAAGTCCACCACAAAAGATCAATAAGACTATTCGTCATGATTTAATAAAGTTTAGTAAATATGGTTATACTTACAAGTTTAAGTATAATTCTGAAACATTGGAAAAGTTACAATGTATGGTAGAACGAATGAGAAGAATCAAATTAGGCAGAAAGATAAAATTTTATCAAATCTGAAAAGATGGGAGAGTACTTTAGTATCATGTTTTGTGATCATCTTAATGATTAAGAAACCATATCACAATTGGTCCTCTAAGGACATCTTAGTGCATTCCTATGGCTAAGAAGAGGAATCAAGAATTGCTGAAATGGTTAAATCAAGAAGATGAGTCATACTTCTTTCCAAAACAAAGTCTTAGAGTCATACTCCAAGATTGTAATTTGAGTGACACATCTTGAATAAGGTTTATTAACACTAGTCAAATGTAAGAGTAAAATGTGTCCTACTCTTGTACATTTGATATTGGTAAGTTGTGATGTTTTGGATAAAACAAAGACCAACTAAGGCCAATTGAGTGAAGTGTTTGTCTTGATAAGAATCTACACTATCTCTTGAATATTTTTTTGTAAAAGAATGGGTCTTGGCAAGAGAGTCTTATATGTCAAGAGGACAGTGGGAGTCTAAAAGATCCTAAAAGAATTTCAAGATCTAATCAAGAATAAAACTTGTAGTTTCTCACTAGCTTACGACTTGAGGTTTATAACCTTTCGTATTGAAAATTTTCCTATTTTTGTGCCCATTCCAGTTAAAGCTGGCTTTGCATATGAGTTCTGAGAGTTCTCAATTGGTTTCATAACAACTTGGAAGCAATGGCAGACCCTTTTGCTGCCAGGTAGCAAGAAGTTAAGACTGCACAAGTTCAATCCTTATGAGTTTGGATTTGTCACTAATCTTGTCTTTTGATTATGGTTTTGACAAATTCACATGGATAGGAACACATACACCATAAAATCTAAGTTTCATACGGTTTCTCTCCGATTCATGAAAATGATGATGAGGAAACGCTTTCACTAAGTAGATTTTAAGTAGATAGCAATTGTGATATTTGCATTCTCAAAGTCGTTAGTGGAGCGTGTGTGGTTAACCGGCACACTAACATGGACTTGTAAGGAATGGCAAAGGTCTAAACAATTGAGACTATGACTACGACATCCTTTTCATAGTGCGCCTTGGGATATCGGAGCCGCACCAGGGACTAGGTCGATCTTGAACTCCACCTGGTGCTCTAGAAGTATCCCAGGAAGCTCCTCGGGGAATACATCCGCGAAATCTCGTACTACGGGCACCTCGCCCACCGTCTCTCTACTCGCCTCCCGGGTATCCATAACATACGCGACATAACCTGCGCAACCCTGCTGGAGGTAACGCCTAGCTCTCGCTGCTGAACATAGGGATGGTCCTCGTTGTGGCCTCTCGCCCTGAATCACCAGCTCTCCCCCACTTGGGGTTCTGATCCGCACCAACTGCTGCACGCAGTCGATCACTGCCCCATTGGGGCTTAGCCAATCCATACCGATAATAACCTTGTTCCCCCACAAAGGTATGGGTACCAGATCCACCAGATAACGCTCCTCAAATAACCTCAACACATAATTTCAGAACACCATCGATGCTCGCACCGAATGGTCATTTGCAATCTCTACGTCTAGAGGGTAATCCAACATGCCTGAAGACTCGGAAAATCTCTTGCTGAGCGCGAAAGAAACAAACGATCGGGTAGCACCCGAATCAAACAATACTTGAACTGGGATACCGTTCACATGGAACGATCCTAAACACAACACATAAATAACATATCAAAATCATAGCAACATATCATAACAACATAAATAAGAAGTCATACCCGTCACCACATTGGGTGCAGTGCGTGCCTCCTCGGTAGTAAACTGGAATGCCCGACTCCCCACCACTGGAGCCTCTGCTTTGCCCTGCCGGCCATCAGTGATCCGCAGGGTCGCTGGAGCTGGCGCCTTCACTGGCGCTGATGCTGCTGTCAACTGTGGGCAATTGGCCTTCTTGTGGCCCCTCTGGTTGCAGTGGAAACACAGCAACTCAGACGTCTGAATGACCGGTGCAGGGGCATTACAATCCCTACTGAAATGCTCTGTCTTGCTGCACTTGTAACAGCCCGACGATCCCAATCTACACTCCCCCTCATGTGGCCTGTCGCATTTCCTGCAGCGGCCCGGTCCTGACTGGCCTTTCGGCCTACCATCTGATCCCTTGGGCTTCTTCTTCGAAGCCCCAATCGACTGCCCCTCCTCTACTTTCCTCTTCCGTACATGCTCTAGATCGATCTCCCTCTCCCTCGCCCTGGCAATCATGGACTCCAAGGTAGGGCAAGCTGAAAAGCTAACATGCTCTCGGATGTCAGCCCGTAGCATGTCATGGTAGCGGATCCTCCTCATATCCTCATCCCCCGCATACTGGAACACTAACAACGCCCTCTCCCGAAACTTGGTGGTGATCTCCGCCACAGTCGTTGTCGTCTGCCTCATATCTAAAAACTCCCTGGCCAGCTGCTGAAGCTCGATAATTGGCGCAAACTCTACCCTAAACCTGGTCACAAAGTCCGACCAGGTCATAGCCTCAACAGCCGAGGCTCCCAATGAGTCACCGATGGACTCCCACTAATCTCTATCTCGGTCTCATAAACATCCTGCTGCATATCTCACCTTCGACCCCTTGGGGTAGAAGCTGGTCAGCTGTGTGGACTTAATGTCCGCAATCCATCGTCTGGCAGCAATGGGGTCCGCCACATGGAAATCCGGCGCACCACTGCCCCTGAAGTCCTTAAAGGACAGTGTGCAAGATCCTGACTGGCCAGATGCCATATCACTCCTGAACGCCCTGAGGCAGTCCTCCATCAGCTCAACTATCCTTTCCTTGATCGACCTGAAAATGATGGGGGTCGACTCAAGGATGCCTCTGGTGATCTCTGACGAGATGAACTCGTGTAGCCTCTCATCTACTGGCTCGGAACCTGATCCCGAACCCGATCCCTCTCCAGAACTGCCAACTGCTGGCCTCTGACGTAGTACCACCATTCTACAATACATATAGGCAACTATTAGTGATACTGATACCTCTAAACGGATCACATCTATTACAAGTTCCCCGGTCTTGTATTAGCCTTCCTCAATTCGGGTATAGATCGTCTACTTTCAGTAGTATGGGCCCATACTACCTTCCACATCTATCCGTACCTTCCTCAAGGACTGCCTTGACTCCACTGGATCCCTTTTACCACTACTGGTCTCTGCTACTCTTATCCTAGGCTTACCCTAGGAAACCTCTGACTCCACCCAACCCAGTCCTCAGCTGCTGAAGGTCTCTTTGTAATGCCAATTAGCCATTACCTAAATACAATCACATGCAACGAGACTCGGATATTCCTTCGAGTAAACGACTCATCCCTACAACGGTTAGGACTCAAACAAGAGCTACACAATAGGGTCAAATCCAACACTCTGAGATTATTCAACCCTGATCACATGTGACTTTAACGTATTCACCTAACAGCTAACTCCCATCACTGAAATCCCTCATAGCACAAAGCAAACAGCATTCAGACAAAAAGGGAACAATCTCAAGCAACTCTATCCTCATAACAGGAACTGCACTAGCATACAATGCTAAGCTCATACTATCAGGCATAACCTAGTCAGGCTATCCTACTGCTGTCTACTCAATTCTAGCATGCAACTCTCATAAGCTGAAACACATAAAGCAAACACATAAGGCATCACTCTTAAATACTTAGTCCTATTCTAGCATGCTGTTCTACTGAAACTGATAAACGTAACATAAGCTTGTATGGGTACTTTGGGGAATACTTACTTGAGCTCGGCCGGTCGCGCACATCGCACACTTGTTCTTTCAATAAAAAACTCTTCTGTTTTATTCTTTAGAAAACCACTTTCTTATAAAATCTTTTAATCCCTTGGTTTGAGTCTAGACACCCCCGAAGGTGTGTCCGAATCCCTCAAACCAGGGCTCTGATACCAACTTGTAACGACCCAATTTTCACGCCCAAAAATTTCATTTAAATTAAGTAGTTTGTAAAACATTTATAGTAAAACATCATCCGATCATATCATTTCATAAAACATATGTCGTGTCTGAAAAACCAAAACATGAAAATAAAAATAATGTCAGAGTACAATCCCAAAACATCTCATAATGCGGAAAACCAAAGTGTGTGTGTATGATGTGCCGCTACCGCGCCAGCTCCTTCCCCTTCGCTGAAGAGGTACCTGAAACCAAAACTGAAAACTATAAGCACGAAGCTTAATGAGTTCCCCCATCGTACCACATACCATACAATCATATCACATACATACTTCCTGGCATTTCTGGGGTGCCCGACCTGCCCGGTACGACCATTCTGGGGTGCCGACTTACCCGTACGGCCATTCTGGGGTGCCGACCTACCCATGTAGCCATTTTGGGGTGCCTTCCTACCCATGTCAAGCCATTCTGGGGCGCTGACCAACCCATACCGAGCCATTCTGGGGTGCTGACTACCCTTCGGTCCTAACAACCGAACCTCGGGGACTATTTCACCCCTTACTACTACTATCACATATATCATAGCATAATCTATTGTCAGACATATCTAGGGTGTCCGACCTACCCTTCGGTCCTAACAACCAAATCTCGGGCACTCTTCCCCCTCCTACTACCTCTATCTCATGTAACATATCATGTTATCAGCTAAACATGTCATAACATACTATTAGGCATATCTGGGGTGCCTAACCAACCCTTCGGTCCTAACAACCGAACTCTATCACTATCACATACCATATCACGCTAACATATAACATATCAGGTAGTAACAACACAGATGAATATCACAAAGACAAACATCTAGCATACGATCCCTACTGGTGGGCCGGCATTGTGGTCGTAGACCCACCGCTACTGGATGGTAACTCACCTTGTAGTAGCTGCTGAACTGTGCGGGAATCCTCTGACTGCTGCTGCTGCTGCTCCGGAAATCCTCCGGCTAAAATTCCCACAAAACACTTAGTCAGAAACTGACATCTACTCTTAGGGTAAAATGAACATTTTACCTCCTGATTAAGTCAAAGTCAAAGTCAACTTCTAGTTGACCTGACTCGCCAAGTCTGTTTGTGCACTCGCCGAGTCCCATGAATTTCTAGAACAATGGCTTAGTCCAGAACGTTGGGTCACCCCTTAGGACCCCCTTAAAACCTATCCACACTCAACTGGGTCCTTATGACCCTCAATTGATATGGGACAGAACCTTGGACTCGCCGAGTCCAAGAACGGACTCACCGAGTTGGTCACAACCACTCATTGAATCTTCGCTTTCTGATGTACAACACTTGATCAAAATGTAGATCTAAGCTTCTACAATCGATCTAGCACGTAAAGTTACAACCTTTACGTGCTTGCATGGGACTTTAAGCTCAAAAGGTCCTAAAACAAGCTCTCACAGTGCATGGGGCCTTCTTTGAGTGCAAAAGTCACTCCTTTCTGCCTTGTAACCTCTCAAAGGACCTAGATCCGAAACATCAACCTCAAACCATGCTTGTAATCATGGTTGGTGACCAAAATGGCTTAGAAAAGCCCTAAAACTCCACAAATTGGGATCTATAAAAAGAGCAAGCAAGGTATAGAATTTATACCTTCTGAAGTCAGCAAATGATGCTCAAAACCGAATCCTTCTAGCCTCCTCTTGATCCTTCAAGATTTTCCTTCCTTCCTTGGATCACAAGAGCACCAAAATCACTCCAAAAGCCTTAGATTGCTTCAATAACAGCTAGGGTTTGCTATGGGGGTCTTCTGGGAGCAAATGGGACTAAGGAGGCCGAGTTAAGGTGTTTAAATAGGGTGCAAACCCTCGGATTAAGGTTTTTGCCCAAACAGGGTCTACTCGCCGAGTCCACAACTTAAACTCCGCGCCTCATCCCACTTCTACTCGGCGAGTTGGTCCTTTAACTCGCCGAGTCCAAGACCAAAAGCAAAATTATTAAAAGATTTAATAAAAAGAACATGTACCAAGAACCAGGTGCTACACCGTATGCTTTAGATATAGGATCGATTGCATGTGCTATAATATTCATCTGTTCTAATTTTTTTTTCAAAATGCCTAGAGCATTAAGAGGAAAAAGTACTAGAACTGGATATGATTAATTTGATTAAGCAATTGTCGAGGATAATCTAAGGGTTACCAAAGATTGGTTGCTCAGGGACAGTTGGAAGTATAGTGTTAATTTTGGAAGGACCATATTGACATATTCTGAAAAGAGGCAACTCTTGTTCAGGAGTGATAGTCAAAATGGGAATATGGAAATGTTCCCATAGGTGGAAGTTATTCATTAAATATGTGTAAAATTAGGAAACTTAATGCAAGAAGGATGCTTAAAGCAATGTACTTTGAATTTGAGACTTTGTTTCCATGGAATGATCTCCATTGGAATACTTTGTAATGTCTGTTGACAAGTCTTTGTGGCTTTGTGCATAATCATTACAAGAGGATCAATGCATATAAGTTTAGATACTAACAGATTTAGGTAAATGGCATAAATTTGGGATTCTTGCATTTGCAGTAAGGATTTGGGATTGTGAAATGAGAATCATTGTAATTATGTTTAAACGATATATTTCACAAAATAAAAATCATATACAAACTTAGTGTGCATACTTGGTGTATGGCATAACTAATGTTTGGAAAAACATAGTGTGCATACTTGATGTATCGCATGACTAGTGTTTAGAAAAACATAGTGTACATGCTTGGAGCATGGGACAACTATTGTTTTTAATTCAAGTATAAAATTGATAGTTTGAAACAATATGTAATGAATAATGTGTAATCAATCTGGTGATAAATAAAAGGTATTCTATTTATATTCATAAGTTCTGAGACCATATTGGATTTCTTTATTCTTGTGTTTCACTTTGCATGTTTTGACTTCCAGAATAACTAGGTCGTTCTTCCAGAATGAATAAGTTATTCAAAGCATCCACAGTCGGTCATAGGTTGGAAGTAGATATGAACGAGACTGTCATGAAGCTGGTTTGTAGATGTCCTTGGTAATGGACATAGCAAGAGTTGCTGCAACATTCATGAGTGCTCATAAGTTCTGAGTATTGGATTAAACCCACGCTCATTCGACTCACTTCATGGATTTTATCACGAGTGATCATGAGACGATAATATCTTATATTCTTCAAACTTAGAGATATGATTTGTTGCCTATGAGTTGGTTATACGTTGATTGTATGAAAACACATTGGTAACTCGATGTTATAAAACGCGCCTTTGTGTATGATTCAACAAGTAGTAGAACAAGCATATGAGTCGAAGTTTATGCATTTCTTTTACCATTAAATGGATAAAAGCGATATTTATGGGCCCCTCGATGATTTAGTGATGACACCCCGAAGTGCTTGGCCAGGCCTGGACTGATTTGATTTGTTCAATTAGTCGGTCATCATAAATCGGAAATCGGGAAACAACAAATGGACAGAGAGAAGGATTATAATCCATGTCTCATTCCATATGATATCTAGAATGGAGGAATATGTGATCCCTTATCTAATGGACGTGTCATTGATTTGTTCAGAGTTCGACATCAGCTTTTAAGAGCTACGATTGCTAGTCGGGTTTTGGAGTCATACACAATAAAAGTTTTAGACTTATCTAAGTACGAGACTGTTGGATTAGTGTCTAAGTGCATAACTATAATTGGTATGTACTTGAACCGATTGACATGGTCCATTTGGATAGACTTTTGTGAGAAAAGTATATTTATGATTTGTTAATATATTATAAGTTATAATATATTAATATGAAATCATATTATTTAATTGTATTGATCAAGAATTAATTTAAAATTAATTTTGTGATCAAAAGGAGACTAATTCAATATATGGGGATTGATTGTGTAAATCATTCATTCTTATATATGGGGGCTTATGATCCATAGTTCTTCATGTTGGGCTAAACCCATGGAGTAACCCATGGATACTCCATGGAGGTTTTAACCCATGGAGCATGAAGAATATGGAAAGACATGAGTTACATGGTGTAACCCTAATAACCACCATATATAAGGAACCCATGGCTCAAGAAATTGGTACTAGTGTGTGTACACATGAGGGCTAGCCGATTTGAGCATAGGAACCTTTTTTCTCAAGTTATTCCAAGTTGTTGGTGATGTTGTGTGAACCATTTGAGGTGTCACACTTGAGGCACTAGGCTCTTAAGCTTCATGGAATCAAGCTACATGAAAAGGTATGTCTTCTAACTAGTTTATATTACACAAGTATCAATGATTGTATGCTAGTTAGGGTAATACCTTGGAAAGTTCAATTTTGCATGTATAATAGAGAAAACATAGATCCAAGGTATTTAGGGTTGCATGTACACCATAGGAGTGTTAGAATGCTCAAAACCCTTCACCTTGATATGGAAAGTCCCTTTTGAAGTGTCCAGTTTCGCCACACTCGTAACAGGCCTGGCTTACCCTAATGTCGGGGACCTGGGAGATTGGTTGTGCCGACAACCTATAGAAATGGGCAGTGTGCCCCTTCTTGTTGCAGTTTTTACAATGCATTACTTAGAAAACTCCCATGTGATGGAAGTTGCACTTGGTACATTTTTTAAGGTTTCCAGCATATTGATTGGGCGGTGTTGGAGTGTCAAATATGATGACTGTAGGGACTGCCACAAGTTGTGGTGTCTTGGGAGGACCTTGAGTCGAATTGCTCCCTTTCTTGTTCCAGAATTTTCATTTCTTGTTCTTAGGTTTGTTGTATGAAGTGTCCTTGTCAGCAGACACTAGTTGGTGCCCTTGGTTGCTATTGTGACTAGCATTGTTGGTACAGTTTCCATGGCCACTTATTTTGTTAGCATTGAGTTGTGCCATGACGGCTGTGACCGCAACTTGAAAAGTAGCGGAGTCTATCTGTAGAATTGCCGTTTCGTCAGTTGGCTGGTTACTTCCTTGTGAAGGCATGATTCTGCTGCATGATGAGAAACGAGCTCGTTAGTAACCATGGCTGTTTCCAGTCATATTCCACACACACACACACACACACATATATATATATATATATATATATATATATATATATATATATATATATATATATATATTTCATTTTGTTGAACTCTTCACGAAGTTCCTGCCAACATCCTTAAGATGTACTTATGGTAGGGAGTAGAAGTTGGTATTTACAAGTGTTAGGTTTACTAAAATAAACTATGGGTGCCCATGGCTTTCTTTGTGGTTGGGATGGTCAGCACCGTTACCCAACCCACTGGTACCACTTGTGTGGATTTGAGTCATGGCGGCTGTTACAGCGGTCTGAAAGATAATAGTGTCGTACAATGGAGGATTTGTTGACGTGTTGTTGAGGGCTCGCCTTATAGATCTATTGGGAGGCACCCTACTACCGTGAGGTTTTTAAAAGATGGAATGGTGGTAAGTCCTTTGTAGTGGTTATAAGTCAAGTGTCGTTTGCGCTAAGTTATCTTAGTTTTTGTGTGTATCATGTTTCGACTTTTATAGTGTTTTGAAAACACTTCATAACAGAGGTCTATGACAATAAAATTATGAATTTTTAATACTAACCACCCTCAAATGAAATTCCATGACTTGATTTACTGCTACTAATTGCGACGAAAGAGGCAATCAGCCTAACACATAGTGTGAGTAGTATAATTACTAACTCACTAGTTATGTTTGTTTATTAATTATTAGTATGACACATAAGGAGCTCGACCTCCTCACGTGATTCGCGAATAGTCTCTTCTACTCTCTGTCCTAGTTATGATTACCCTAGTCGCAACAATAAGGATTGGTTTTTTCCTAGCATTCCAAGGGTGTTATCGTTCCTATGATTGCCCTAAACTGGACCCAAATGTCCGAGCGGCCTCTCCAGTTTGTTTCTAATAAGGTAAGGTTAGTGATCTCTCTAGTGCCTTTCTTTTCGTCCAATCCTTTCTCGAAATCCTCCTCGTGAACCCTCTTTTGGTTCTTCCTTGACTCCTCTGTTGGTTGTAGTAGTCGGGTTACGATGTCTAGATATGTTGTTTATACGAGAATTAGGGGTGTATGAAGAATCTATGTGATTAACAAAACATCTCTTATATATTTTTTTATGGGAGTGGTCCTTACCGTATCCTTCTATAATCACGTAGTGTATACAGGTTATATATAGCCAAGATCAAATAGACCTTCGATTAAGTGATCCTACTCTAAGACCACAACCAAACAAGGAACAGGAAGTAGAGAGAAAATCACGAATTCTAAGTCTATAAAATCTCAATTATATATGACCTTAACATATACACTCAGTAATTATAGACCTACCAGGAAAGATCTTTTAGTTTTCACATAGGTTAGTTATAGTGCCTAAAATACTCCTATAGTATTTTAATCATATGTTTGATTCTAGAACTTCTTGATATACGAAGTTGATAAGTTTTTAGACTTATTGCAACACCACTATCACTCCCAACACATGTTAGTCGTATCTCAAATAAATATAGTTCATCGGGCTATATTTATTCCAGGTGTGATTACATCATTGTCTAGGTTTGACTGTAGTGTCCAACCTCCAAATACTTCTATTTTGTTCTTCTTGTAATACTCGTGCTAGTATGTATGCATGTTCGTATACTTCTCATCAAATACTTATATTTTAAAAGTATATTTTTTGTCAGAGCACTTTGGCCCCTTTGTATTTATAGTTGTATATCTTCTTATGGGTTGATATACTAAGTTCACTATAAACAATGCTCTGATACCAATCTGTCACACCCCCAAACCGAGACGGCAGAAACATTTGGGGCGGGGGACGTCATGTACAATATCATCACAATTGAATAATAGTAATCAAGAAACAACAACCATTGTATTGATAATATAGTGTTTACATTGTATTTGAAACATAGCTTGAATGACTCCAAATGTATATAGTAAAAATTAAGACTAGAAGCAATTATGATCCGTCTTCTTCAAAAACCTACGCGAGTACCTGCCTACTGATTTCCTGATAATACAAGTAATTTTGAAAGTCTATCAACATGTAAGTTGGTGAGTTCATAAGCATTTTGTTTTAGAAAATAAGTTAAATTTTCCTTGAAAATATTCGGGTGCTCCTCCAAAAAATCATGTATTTTCTTAGTAAAATGGAATGTAGTCTTAGTCCCTTCGGACCAAAATGTATAAATGTTATCGTATTCTTGAGAAGTAATATTACGTAGATTTTAAATCTGTATACAAACCATTTAGATGCATGATTTTTGAAATTAAAGTTGTTCTATACTTGAAAACAATGCAATGTAGTTTTATGATCATACAACCCTTATGTATGCATGCTCTCGGGTAAATGTTACACCAGATATGTATGTTTATGTGTCATAAAATAGTGTACTCCTAGAAAGACCTATAACTTCCTTCTATAATTCCCCAGTGCATATAAGTTATATAAAAATCAAAATCGAATAATCCGTCGAATATAGTGGGTCTACCTTAAGCCCACAACTAAACAAGGAACATGATCTAAGGAATACCCAGCCATTTCCCAGTCAATCGTGTCTAAATTCTGTATAACCCTGCCGTATACACATAACAATTATGGATGGAATATAACCATTCTAGACGAAATGTAGTCTTAACTACCCTAAGACCGATAAGAGTGGGTGTTTGTGCTTGGAAATAGTATACTACAGTACTGCATAATTAGAACTTCTTTCTTTGTAAATGTAATGTATGTTCAAGAAAAATCCAATATTTTTCTTATAGAATGAGTCGTAGTCTTAAAGCTCAAAGACCGAATTGTACAAGTATCTGATGGGTTTTGGCAATAAGAACATCCTATGTGCTCATACAAACCCTAATGCTTGGATCTAGGTTTCTCTATTGTACATGCAATTCATCCAAGACTATAAACCCTAGTTGTAGCATACAAGTAATCATATTAACATAAGAATGGTTTTAAGTTATTACCTTGATTGTTATGTAGCAATAACAATCCCAGATCCTCCTTGTATTGACTTTAGAAAGCTTAGAGTCACAAATGTCACTCCTCTAATGGTTTACAAACACCAAGAACAAGAGGATGAAGAGGAGAAGAGAAGGAGGCTGCCCAAAACGTGCGGAAACCCTAAGGAGTTACTTGCCCACGTTTTTGGTGCTCTAGGGATCTTTAAATAGTGAAGCTATTAGGGTTATCAAACAAGGAAACCCTAATTTGGATGCTTAAGCCCTAAGCAACCCATGGGCTCCTTCCTTAAAGGCCTTTGGATGATTTCTAATGGGTTTCCCCATAGAATTCGTCCACCCCTTTAATATGGAGTCCATTAGCTCAATATTCAACTATCATACAATTGACAGTTCTAGTCCCTTAAGTTTAATTAATGTCTTTTAGTCACAAACTTAATTCTTATTAATTCTTGACTAATATTAATTAAACAATATGGTTTCTCCTTTAATATATTATTCTCATAATATATTAATAAATCATATTTAATCCTTTCTCTCCATTATTCATCCTATCAAGTTGCTTTGGTGAAGGCAACCCAAAAGGACCATGCACCATCGGGTCAAGTACATACCAAAATAGTTATGGACTTAGACACTAATCCAACAGTCTCCCACTTGGATAAGTCTAATAACTATTATGTGTATGACTTCAGATCCTGATCTGCAATCGTAGCTTTCCAAAGCCGCTGTCAACTCTAATCTTATCAGATACGCGTGTCCTTAAGATAAGGGATCATATATTCCTCAATTCTAGATATCGTATAGACTCAAACATGGATCTAAATCATTCTATTTGTCTATGTGTTGTTTCCCGAATTCAGATTTATGATAACTGACAACAGACTACAATTTGAACACATCAAATTAGTCCCGGCTTGGCCAAGCACTTAGGTGCCATCACTAAATCATCGAGGGGCCCACAGATATCGCTTTTATCCTACTTTGGATAAAAGGAATGGATAAAATTTGACTCAATGCTCGCTCGCACTCACTCACCAAATCACACACAACAATATTTTTTATAACACCAAGTTACTGGTGCGTTTACATATTATCAATGTGTAACCGACTCGCAAGATACAACCCACACATCTCAGTTTTAAGAATATAAGATGTTATCATCTCACCAATCACTCGTGATACAAATCCATTAAGTGATCCAAGTGAGCGTGGGTTTAATCCAATGCTCAAATCATATTCATAAGCACTCATGAACGTTGCAGCAAACATTTGCTTATGTCTAATTCTCTTTAGACAATCCACACACCAATTCACGACAGTCTTCATTCATATCTACTTCCAACATATGAACGACTGTGGCCCGTTCGAATAATTTGACTATTCTAAACCAATTAAATTATTCAGGAAGTCAAAACATGCAAAGTGAAACACATGAATAATACTAACCCCATATGGCCTCAAACCTTTGAGTATAAATAAAACATCTTTTATTTATCACCATATCGATTACTCATTATTTGTTGTTTCGGGTAATCAACTTCTTACTTGAATTACAACACTTGTCCCATGCTCTTAGCATGCACACAATGTTTACCTACGGTTCTTACTTTGTGAAATAGATCAAATGAACACATTTCCAATCATACTCATTTCACAACTCCCAACCCATTCTACAAGTAAATGAATATCAAATTCTTGCCACTTATAGAATCTGCTAGATTCTAACATTTTTATGCAATGATCCTTTCGTAATATCACTGCACTAAAGCCACATGGACTATTGCCAATGAAATTACAAAGTCCTCTATCGGAGATTGTTACAAGACAATTCCATAGATGTGATGTCTTTCACTCGAAGTACATTCATTTGAACATCCTTTTGCATAAAAGTTTCTAATCTAGACATTGATTCTCAATATCCAATTCCTAATATGGAAACGTTTCCATATTTTCCATATGACAACTCATTCTTAATAGAATCTTTTCTATTCATAATAACGTCGATATGGTCCATCCAATACTATACTTCCAACTACTCACAAGCGACCAATCCTCGGCGAACTTTGGATTGTCCTTTGGTAGTTGTTTTAATTATCTTAGTCAAACCGATTCTTGTCCTTTTCCCTCTAAATGCACTAGACATTTGGAAAATTTTAGAATGGTAAAATATTATAGCATTTGCCATCGATCCTATACCCGAAGCGTATGCGACACGATGCATAATGTCTTACATAAAGATTCGATACTTTATCAAACTTCTGCCATAATATTTTATGTGCTACGTTCTCTCAATTCGAAATATGAAGAGGAATGCCGTAATCATAATCGAATTTTAAGAACGCACTATTTTTCATTGACTAAATTTATTAACATTCCATAACCTAAGCCTTTAGATTTGAAATGAAGCATAATATTCTCTCCCTTAATTATAGCAAAACAACTATTCAACCCTTACAACTTTGCAAGGTATGACTCTTGTTTTCTATGATTAATACTGCTAACTTGCAATACTTGCATTAATAATCATACAATCATAACATTTATGCTCCCACTATCAGATGATTATTATAAAAATAACTCTTATGCTCCCACTAGCTTTTACATGTATTCAGAAACAGCTTAACTTCCAGAAAAACAATACCTATTGAATTTCTTAAGTCCATGTTTCTAATACTTAATGCTTTGATAATCTTTTATCAAGGCTTCTTGAACTTATTCACCTTTGTCTTAGATAGCTCACATGTGTGTCTAAACAATTTAGACTAATTGCCAAATCTCACAATTCGAATCATGGAAAGAGATACCGTAACCATAATCGAATTCGAGAATACAATTTTCACAATCACTATCTTCTTAAAATCTCTCTTAGTGAAAGCATTTCCTCATAGTCATTTTCATAAAGGAGGGAATCTTATGACACTTAGATTTTAATGGTGTATTTGTTTCTATCCATGTGAATTTGTCAAAACCAAGGTTTGCGACAAATCCAAACTCATATGGACTGAACCTTCTCAATCTTGATTTCTCGCCTTATGGTAACACGGCTGCCCACCATGTCTTCCAAGTAGTTAAGCAGCTCACCCTTTCCTATCAATGTACTTTTCATTGATCAATGTCCTTGCCTTTTATGCATTCAAATGAGAACTCATAGGACCCACATGCATAATTAACTCAATTGGAACGACATAGAAACAAGATAGTGTCAACACGATAGGTTGTGAACCTCAACTCGTGTGCTAGTGATGATCGATAAGGTTTATTCTTGATTTGTTCTTGAAACCTTTCAAGACCATTAAGACTCCCACTGACTCCTTGACATATAAGATTCTCTTGTCAATAAACATTTCTTGACAAATAAATATTCAAGAGTTAGTGTAGCCTTTATCAAGACAAAACATTTCATAAAATTGGTCCTAGTTGGTCTTTGTCTTATTCAAGACATCACAACTTTCCAATTTCAAATGTGTGAGAATAGGAAAGCCTTTTTCCAAATTCTACATTTGATGAATGTTATAACCTTCCTAAGACTTGTCACTTAATGTCACAATCTTAACTCTAAGACTTGTTTTTGGAATGAAGTATGGTTGACTTCTTGATTTAACCATTTCTTCAATTCTTGATTCCTCTTCTTATACATACACTTGTACTAAGATTTATTTAGAGGATCAATTGAGATATGGTTGTTAATCATTAAGTCATATCATAAAGCATAAAAGGTACTCTCCCTTCTTCTTAGAATAGAGAAACTTTTATCTTTCTGCCTACTTGATTCTTCTTATTCGTTCCGCTGTTGATTTAAACCTTTTCAATCAATTCAGAATTACACTTAATCTTATAAGCATAATCATATTTACTAATCCTTTAGTAAATCATGACGAATATCTTTGTTACCCTTGTGGTGGACTTGATCAACACACAACTTTTGTGTACTCGATCTAATAGTCTTTCACTTGACACTTTGTCAACGAATTAGTCTAATTTCCAAATGTGAAAATTCTCATTCATCATGCAACCAAGTTGAATGATTCCAAGTTTATGTACTATTGAAACTTGGGCGATGAGAAACTCTCCCTATTTGGTAAATTCTTGACATTTCCACTATTAACATAATTAAGAATCTTATCCGTTCGTTGTAGAAATATGCAAACATCAATTTTGATAATGATTTCATTGCAAGGAAATAAATAAATAAATAAATAAGTCATATCAAAAATTTATTTTATTCATAAAAGCAGTGGAAAACATTTGTCCTTACAATGCAAAATCAACTGAAAAACTATGTAGTCAAATATTCCTAACAATTCTATCATAACTTTCTAAGCTCAAAATCTAATCTTCAAGTCCATGCGATCGAGATCCATTTCTTTGTGATTAGACTCATCTTGCTTTTTCATCAAGCTTCCTCTCTTTTCACTAATCCTACAAAACATTCAAATGTAATCTCATCACATTATGTATTAAGAATCAACGAATAGGAACTTAATAGAGTTAGATAGTGGACTTTACCTGAAGCACAACCATACTCTTTGACTCTCCCATCTTCTGGACTCTTCAGGCTCTTAGGGTAGATTTGTATCCAACGCCCTTTCTCTTGGCAGCAAATGTAGGTCGATTCTCCTAGAACGTCCTCGGAATCATGGTTGGTTGACTTTCTCAACAAATATGTTCCATTGCTTTGCCAAATCATTTCTGATTCAGCAGCAATGAGGATGTAAGTTAGGTCAATGAGGTTATCGTCATGATCCATCACATAATACTTTCTTTTGAACTCATTATATGATTCAGGGAGTGACTGCAAAACCCAGTTCACAGCCAAGTTATCAGGGAATGACGCACCCAACATTATCAACCTATCGATGTGTGATTTCATTCCTAAAACTTGGGCACACACGGGTTTACCATCTTCATGTTTCATTTCCAATAGGGCTTTAGTGACATTGAACCTTTCAATTCTTCGATCTTGTGGGTTAGGGAGAGTAACGGGAGGAGGAGGAGGAAGTGAAGCATGATTTCTTGTTCATCGATCGACTTGTGGAATATCATCTTCATGTGGAATACTTGTTCCACGGGATTTGGGAAGACCATAATTGTCGTACTTTGACATCTACAAAACAGGAGAAAACAGATTCAAGTTAGTTGATCGATTTGAGTCCTTAATAAATCACCCAAATGAGATATTAAGCCTAGGACCCAACACAATATTCCACAACTCGGGAGAGGGATGCCGTAACCCAAATTGCAGAACATTTGAAGGTAAGTGAATGACGATTCACTGATTTTCCACCATAAAAATGAAAAATAGATTAAGTTTTAAATGTATTGAAAACTCCTAGATCCTTTGAGATTCATTGAACCTTTTCAATGGCATGTTTAAATCTCGATATGCCCCTCTAGTTTGTGACTGGGATGCAGAGGATCACAAAGTGGGTGTGAATAACCATGCAAACTTACATGGTGCCCCCATATGTTACAGTCACCTATTCGATGTGCCGGTTAACCACACACGCTCCACCGAACTATGACAAACATTAAGTCACCCTTTGCTACCTTTGCTTAGAACCATTTAGTGTGCCAATTAACCACACGCGCTCCACTAACGTCTTCGCAAGGGCACAAAGTGTAATTTCATGGAATTGCATCAATTCACTTTTGCCTAAAGTAACTAAGATTGGGAATTTTTGAAAAAGCATTTAGTTACTTTTGTACTTCATTATACTTATAATGGAAGGTTTCTGTCCTATCCTACCCGTTCGGCTAACGACCCTCCACTAGTGAAGAGTGCGGTGGGTAAGAGTGGATACCCATTCAATCGCCATTTTATAGGCAATTTCCTTAAACACCCCTTATAGGCCAGCTTTGTGAATGAGGCCTACTAACGGTAAGACTGACTTTTACTTATACATATATATAATGTTAGACTTTTAATGTTATATAGTATAGGGTGTATTTTACACTTTTAAAATACTAGGTGGTCTAATTTAATAATTATACTTTTAATTTAATTAAATTGTACACCAAAACTTTTATGGATTTATTAAACCTCTTTTAATTATACACCTTAATTAATTAATAAAACCATAAGGGTGTGATTTGAACTTTTCAAAACAATACTAGGGTTTTAGAATTTAACATTCCTAAATTAAACCTTTAATCAACTTTTAAATTCCAAAACTTGAGGGCAAGTTTTGAAACATTTAAAACATTAGGGTTTAGAATTTAAACATACATCAAAATTAAACTTTTAATTAAAATTTAAATTCCAAAACTTGAGGGCAAGTTTTGAAACCTTTTCAAAACATTAGGGTTTCAACTATCTAAATTTCAAAACAAAACTTTTAAGTTCCAATTTAAACTATAAAAACTAAAGGGGAAAATTGAAACTTTTCATACAAGATAGTTCAAATCTAAATTACAAATAATCAAATTTTATCTAATAAAACAAATGATTATCTAAATTTTGACAATTATCTTCTATTTAGGTAAGGATAATCACCAAATATTGATAAAATTCGGATTTTATAACAAAAACATGTTTATGGTAATTATCCAAAGCCAAAACAGGAAGAAAATCACGAATATGAGCTGTCAGACGTTTTGACTCGTCGAGTCTGGACCTGGACTCGTCGAGTATAGCTGACTCAGCGAGTGCACCAAGTGACTTGGCGAGTCAAACACTCAGAAGCAAAAAATTTCGATTTTCAGTGCTGATTTCGATCAAATATGCATCAATACAATAGAAACCAATCTAGGCTCTGATACCACTGATGGGTTTTGGCAATAAGAACATCCTATGTGCTCATACAAACCCTAATGCTTGGATCTAGGTTTCTCTATTGTACATGCAATTCATCCAAGACTATAAACCCTAGTTCTAGCATACAAGTAATCATATTAACATAAGAATGGGTTTAAGTTATTACCTTGATTGTTATGTAGCAATAACAATCCCAAATCCTCCTTGTATTGACTTTAGAAAGCTTAGAGTCACAAATGTCACTCCTCTAATGGTTCACAAACACCAAGAACAAGAGAATGAAGAGGAGAAGAGTAGGAGGCTGCCCAAAACGTGTGGAAACCCTAAGGAGTTACTTGCCCAAGTTTTTGGTGCTCTAGGGATCTTTAAATAGTGAAACTATTAGGGTTATCAAACAAGGAAACCCTAATTTGGATGCTTAAGCCCTAAGCAACCCATGGGGCTCCTTCCTTAAAGGCCTTTGGATGATTTCTAATGGGTTTCCCCATAGAATTCATCCACCCCTTTAATATGGAGTCCATTAGCTCAATATTCAACTATCATACAATTGACAGTTCTAGTCCCTTAAGTTTAATTAATGTCTTTTAGTCACAAACTTAATTCTTATTAGTTCTTGACTAATATTAATTAAACAATATGATTTCTCCTTTAATATATTATTCTCATAATATATTAATAAATCATATTTAATCCTTTCTCTCCATTATTCATCATATCAAGTTGCTTTGGTGAAGGCAACCCAAAAGGACCATGCACCATCGGGTCAAGTACATACCAAAATAGTTATGGACTTAGACACTAATCCAACAGTATCTTCCATACTTATGATAATAAGTGCAGTTTTAAAAAAATAAAATCCTTACGAATGTAAGAATCCCCGTAAACTATATGCTTTGTTGTTTCCCTATGTGAGTTATTATAACCGTGCAATTGATATAGTAAGCTTGTTACGATGTACTTCGGACATCGGAATGTTTTGACATTTGTCACCCTAGACTTGCCGGTCTAGTCGTTGCAAGCAACTTAGGTGCATTATTGTTAGTCCCAATATAGATCTATACACAAGTATCACGCTCTCCCTATAAGAGACTATGTTATAATACAGGACTTTAACCAGTACTCTAAAGAGTACAATGAAGTAACGTCTCACAAATTTGATCCAACGAGTTTACATGTAGTGCGAATGAAAACCCTTTTTAGTATGTTCGTAGTGTTAATGTAACATAAACTATACCTATTATAGTTTATCATATGTGTACCTTCCTTAGTATGTTCGTAGTGATAATTTACTATAAACAATACCTAATATAGTTTATCATAGGTGTACCTTCCTTAGTAAGTTCGTAGTGATAATGTATTATAAACTATACCTAATATAATTTATCATATGTGTTTGTGAGGATGAAGGACCCTTATGTAAATGCTTATTTCTGTTTCATGGAAGTAAGATAACATGAAATATGATCAACACTCTAGCTATTTATTGCTATACACTTTGCTCAACATGTTACAAAGTGTTAATGAACTTATAAACTATTTAACTAGTTTTAACTTTTTTGTCACTATTTTTAGAAATTTAATGAAAAATCACTGTAAGCCAAAAACTAAATCTGTAAACTTTGGGAGTTCATAAAATGTGTCTAGTTTGTTCATAATTTTTATTATGATTTTTAGTAGTCTCTAAATAGTGTAAAAATGTCCATATTCATAGACTGGTCCGAAACCATTTCTGAAATGATAGACAGTTTCGTAAAAATCACCATAAATTGTAGAAAATTCGTATGAATGTGTGCAAGTAGTCATTAGAAAGGTATAAACCTTAACTAAATGCATATTAAACAGTTTTGAAAAATATTAAGTTTAAGATGGACAAAAAGTTCGTGAATAGACCATAACTTTTCTGTTGAAAGTTGTTGATTTAGTTTAGAAAGTGTTTTGGGCATTGTAACTTGTATCCACCCCCCCCCCCCCCAGAAAAAAAAAATTAAGAAAACATGAAAATGTAGGGGTATGAATTCACCTTCTGTGATTTCTTGTGGAGGAAGGTTGAAGATGGGGAGTTTCAAGTCAAGAACACTTGAAATATGCTTGAATATTTGAAGATCCTAAGAACAAATATGTGAATATTTATGTAAACGGTCATAATTTGTATAAAGATTGTGTAGAAGTTTAGAGAATATACTTACCAATCCAAGGGAGGAACGTTCAAGAACTTCTTGGAGAATTTGTGACTGAGAGAGAGAGAGAGAAGTTTGCTTTTGGTGATAATAAATGAAATCTAGTATGAGAAGTATGAAGATTTTCTTATATGACCATTGATTAATGAAATCTGATGGAGTGTTGGGATGGGTTGAAAAGGATAATTATTTGACTAGGTAGAGTGTGAATAGTGACATAAACTTGATGTGGGGATGGATTGATGTTACAACTTTATGGGAAAAGTCAAAGAGTACTTTTATGTCCTTTTGATCTTATCCAAAACAATAGTAAGATTTCTATCTAATAAACCTCCAAGATGTGGATAAAATAAGGGTTTGGAGGCTTTAAAATGATAAAAATACGAATTGGGTGAAAATCCCACGTCAAAATCATCGAAAACGTGTTTAAAATGGAAAAGTGGTTAAAAACCGAGAAGGAAGTGTGAATCCTGCGAAGGTTGCTGAAGAGCCAAGGGGGTTCGCAGGGGAGAGGGGTTCGCACCAGAGGACGCTCGCAGGAGGGGAAGGTTCGGTGAAAGGGAGTCCGGTTTGTGAAAGGAGATGTCACTGCGAAGGCCCGTCTGATATGCGAACATTCTCGACATGATTGCGAACCTCGGATCTAGAAGAGAAACCTGGAAGAAGCTGTGAAGGTCGGACTCGCTGCCAGAGGCCTCGATTCCTGAGAAGGTTCGTAGTCTAAGAAGGTTCTTCGCAGTCTAAGAAGGTTCGCAGCCATTGTCCTATTTGTTATATTTTCTTCCCGTTTCGAGTGTTTTTCAACTAATTGAAGAGTCAAGATGGCACAAATGTTTATGAAAAGGTTGACAGAGATTTGGGAGAGAGACAGAGAGAGAGAAAGATAGAGTGAGAGAGATTGAGAGAGACTTTTCCGGTGGTCTTTATTAGCGTTTGGCCCTGTAGTGCAAGGTTTGTAGACCCCACTATGACTCGTTATGAGTGTTATACGCCCCCGAAGGGTACGCAATAGTGTTTTATCAAGTCGTTACATCACTCACACTGATTAGGGTTTAGATTTTCTGAACATTTGAAACTTGTGCCATCCCCATTTTCACGGCCAGAAAAGACCGATTTTGTTTATGCTTTGTTTGAAAATCAGAGTAACATTTTTAAATAAAAGTGTTGTGGAATTTATCCCAAAACAAAATATGATAAAGATTTATCAAAAGCATTTCCATAGAAATGTATTTCATTAAAAAGACTCGGGATGTCATGTTTGATACAGATCATAAGCATAAACAATACAACATAGGCCTTATTACATTATTCCGTATTTACAGGCCTAAAATTCCTTAATCTCTCATCCCAAGACATCACATCTATGCTCATGCGCCACTACCTGTAATACAAGAAACTGAGTGGGCCAGGCTTGGGAGCCTGGTGAGCACATAGGGTTTTCAACCCACAATAAATAAGTTTATTATCTTTATCAAACCAAACAAACCCGATTACCCGTTCCCGTTATCCTCACTTTACGTCCCTAAGACATCTAACACAAGGGACCTAGTCTAAGGACTATCATCGGGATGGACACTACTATTAAGGGGATTCCTCAACAATAAATGTCCTTAAGGCAACCATGTGGGGGATGGAGTACACCTGGTGAGCACACAGTTCAAATAAACACCTACAAGTTGCAAGCCTGCTAGCGTTCCACCGGACTGTCTAGAATAGTCTGTGGTCGTCATCTATACTCCACTAAATGACTGGATCATCAATAACATCTATAACGAGGCCTCTCATTATTTTATTTTGTCACACAGTAACTATTACATCTACCCATGTTTTACCCAACACATTTTGTAGATATAAAATACATATATAGTTTATATCATTTTAAAAAAAATGTATAAAATCGTTCATCCAGCATAGATAGCAAGTATACAGATAATATGCACACACGACACGTAATTTATATAAAATACTTCATATCTATGTGTAAGCTGAAAGTAACTATGCACTCACCTGAAAAGGTGGTGAATCCGAACTCAGACAGCGCTTCGCTTCTTAAAAATAATTTCCTTCGACGAAACCTAGTATTATCACCACTAGAGTTTAGTCTATTATTCGCCAAGACTAATTAATAGTCTAGCTATTATTACTATTATATAAGCGTCAAACAATACTTATATAACCCATAATAATAGCCCAAGTACTTATTATAAGTTCTTAATAATGTTACTATAATTAAATAAACGGTATATTAAAAATAGTGTAGGTGTAGCTCACTTACAGCGGGTTTTATAGAAAACCGGGCTTTCCTTGTAGCAGCGTTCCCGAGCCAAAAATCTCTTCTTCTCGGAGCCTTCGAGCACTACGGGGCTTCCGCCTCGTGCTAGGGAGGTTCCCTAGGCTTTTCGGGGGGGGGGGGGGAGGGGGGGTGGTTTCGGGGCTAGAGAGAGGTTCTAGAGAGAGAGTAAAGAGAAGAAAGAATGAGAAAGGTGTGAAGAAAATGAGGGTGAGAGAGGTTCTATTTATAGGGTGAAAACTGGCTGAACTTGGTACCACATGTCACCATCTAGTGGCAAGACTTGGGGAGAAAACAATGGCCAAGATTGTGCCACATCACCTATTTTCGCACAGCACACTTCCGACTTCTAAAATCCGTAACTTTCACATACGACCTCCGTTTTTGACGTTCTTTATATCCACGCGTAGGTAAAAATACGATCTACAACTTTCATTTTGACTCCGTTGGCTAATTCTCGCCCGATCTTAAATTTAACAGTACAAGGAGATTATATTGTTAAACGTCCGCTTAAAATTCATAACATCTACATACAGACTCTGTTTTCGTCTGTCTTTTTACCATTGAGTTCCTATTAATGAGATCTTCAACTCTCATTTAGGTCGCGTAAGCCAAAAACCGCTCGAACTAAAATTCGAGTTTCGGGTCGTGCACTGCTAAGCCAAATCTTAGAAAAATAATAACTTCCTCATACGAAGTCAAATTTGGGCGTACTTTTTATGGATGTTCTCGGTTTAACATATACTACAACTTTAGTTTAGATCACTAAGGCTAAAAAGTCCTCCATCGTAAATTCACTATTTACGTCTCCCGGTGTCGTGCCGGTTTTGCCGTAAAACTTCGGCGGGCCATAACTTCTTCGTTATAACTCGGATTTTGGCGTTCTTTATATCCCCAGAATCCTTGTTTCGACCACTACAAATTTATGTAAAGATGTCGGACTTATCTCACACTTTAATTTTGACGCTTATTTTTATTCTTTATTAACTATATATTTATAATAAAGTAATAAGCACACAAATACACACAATTAACATAGAATTCAAATATTTCATCTTTATTACTTCAAAAAGAGTTACAATAGTTGACCTAGACTATTACATCATCCAAAAATGATTAGCCCTGAAACCTGGGTGTTACAAACCTTCCGAGTGATTCTTTGTATTAGGATAGAGAATTGTACACTAGTAGACATAGAGGAAGTCCTATCATACAAGTACTAGTTGAGTTTACCGGTTTGACTCGTTGACTTAGTTTGACTTTGACTTGACCGAAAATTGATAGTTGTCAAAATAAATATACTATTAGGAAAATCCACTTGAAACACCTCAATAAGATGTTGCCTAGACATCACTCCCGTAAGTAAATCAATTAGAATTATAGCTGGCAGTACTGATAAATCTTATTTGTAGGTTCATAACATTGATAATGAACTCAAGTATAAGTTACACTTAATAAGCGTAGTAAGTGCAACTTATCTTATAGGTTTTCTAGCGAAAATTCGAAAACTTCGCGAGCATAACTTCGACTAATTACTTCTTTCATCGGGCTTTTCGACATTGAAACGCCTTGCTAAAATTCTTCGAAATGAGGGATCAAATCCCAGAAATTTGGGAGGAAGGCGTGGTTTAAAATAAAGCAAAATCGGACCTATTTGTAGCCTTTTTTTAAAAGCATGGCCTACCCTGTATACGTGGCTGCTTTTGTTGATGACACATCGATGTTGGGTGGTTGGAGAGTTGGAGTGTGCAACTTCCACGTGACACTTTCCTCTGGTGCCATCACCCTTCGCGGGTAATTTCTTGCATTTTTCAAAAAAGCATATCTTCCGCATAAGGGCTCTGTTTTCGACATTTTTTATATCCATGATTTTGTAATTCTATGTACTACAATTTTCCTTTAGATCTCAACAACTAATTCAAATTCTATTTTCACTTTATAGTTTATAAAGATTATGATATGAATGACCTTATGAAATTCATAACTTCTTCATACGAGTTCTATTCTCGATGTTCTTTATATCTATGGTTTCGTAATTATGCAGACATCAACTCTCGTTCACGTTATTTTGGCTAACAAGTAATATATTTTCTTTTTGTATTTTATAATAAATACTAATGTACTACATTGTAACATGTAACTTTGAAAAAACATATATTTTTCATACGATGTCATATTTTTGAGATCTATATACTCAGGAGTTCGTATTAATGACTAATACAACTTTCATTTATATTATTTATTCCAAATATTGTTATTTGAGGATTTTTAATTATTCAATAGAAATGAATAATCATAACTATAATCCTTTAAACGTCCAACCCCAATTTACGGGTGTCACAATATTATGGTGATGAAAAGGATGAATAATTACAAAGATAATTTGGTGATGAGTAATTATTAATAAAGTTCTAAATGAAGAATAACATTACTATATTATTTTGGATGATTATATGATGTATCTGGTGCTATGCAATGTATGTAATGATTACATGTTCTGTGATGTTTTCTCGACCCATTAGGGATATGTATATTTCAATAAAATTGTACTTTTGATTGAATTACTTAGCGTATGCTAACACTTGTTTTGTGCTTGTTGCTTTTGCTTTGCATTGATTCAAGTAGCTTGATTGATCGGATTGGTGAGGATGGTGATGGGTTTTGAGCATATTAACATTCCTATTTGATCATGAAACCCTAATTGCTTTGGATCTATGTTTTTCTCTAGTTATACATGCAAATAGAAATTCCAAAGCAATAACCCTAATACTAGCATACAATTTCGAAATCTATATGAGAACTAAGGTTAGAAGATTACCTTAGTTGCTATCTAGTAATAACAAGAGTTCCTTGGATGATCTTGACTCTTGAAAGCTTTAGTAACACAAGTGTTGTACCTCTAATGGAATCACAAACACCAACAGCAAAGATGAATGAGAGAGGAGGTATAACACTATGAAAATCGGCTAGGGTTTCTTCTGGAAGCTTAGGGCCGAAAATCACATGCCAGGGGAGTGTTTATATAGCTGAGGTTGCTAGGGTTTTCAGGTGGAAACCCTAATTTCCATGCTTAGGCCTTAAGCAGTTCATGGACCTCCACAATAGAAGCCTTGGACGAAATTCTATAGGGCCTCCTATATATTTCATCCACTCCCTTTTAAAGGATTTCATCAGCCCAATTCTGCAACTATCATTGATTTGCAAAACCAGTCCTCGCACTTTCAATCAGTTCCTTTAATCCCAAAATTAATATCAAAATAATTTCTGATTCAATACTAACTGAATAATATGATATCTAATTAATATATTATTCTTCTTATATATTAATAAATCTTTTATTAACCTCTTTCCCTAAAATCATCCTATCAAGTTGCTATGGTGAAGGCAATCCAAAAGGACCATGTTACTATCAAATAAAGTACATATCAATTATAGTTATGGGCTTAGACACCTAATACAACAGTCTCCCACTTGGATAAGTCTAATAACTATGATTGCAAGTATGACTTCGGAATCTGATTTGGAATCGTAGCTTTCAAAAGCTGTTGTCGAACTCTGATCTATTCAGTTACATGTCCTTTAGATAAGTGATCAAATATCCCACCGTTCTACAAGATATCATATGGAAACGAAACATGGATTATAGTCAATCTCTGTCTAAGAGTTGTTTCCCGATTTCCGATTCATGACGACTAACTCAGACTACAATTGAACACATCAACTTAGTCCAGTCTTGGCCAACCGCTTAAGATGTCATCACTAAATCATCGAAGGTCCCACAAATATTGGCTTTTATCCCATTTAGGGTAAAAGGAACGGATAAACTTCGACTCATATGCTTGTACTATTCACTCATCAAATCATACACAACAATACGTTTTATAACATCAAGTTACTGATATGTTTACGTATTATCAATGTACAACCAACTCGTAAACAAAAACTCATATGTCTCCGTTTCAAGAATACAATATATTATCGTCTCAGAATTACTCGTGATAAAATCCATGAAGTAATTCTCGGATCATGGGTTTATCCAATACTCAAATTCCTATTTCAGGAGTACTCATGAACACTTCAACAAACATTTGCTATGTCTAAGCACTTAGATAATCCACAGTCAGATTCATGACAGTCTTAATTCACTACTTATTTCCAAAAGTATGATCGACTGTGGATGTTTGAATAACCTAGTTATTCGGGAAGTAAAACATACAAAGTGAAACACAAGAATAACCTAATTAAATATGGTCTCAAAACTTTTGAATATAAATAAAACACTTATTATTTAATCACCATATTAATCAGACTTTATTCATTGTATAATGTTTCGAGTAATCAACTTAGTACTTGAATTAAAACAATAGTCATGCCATACTCCAAGCATGCACACAATGTTTATCTATGGTCCTTTCTTTGTGAAACAGATCAATAGAACACATTTCTAATTGTCATGTCACAATTCCAAATCCTTATCACAAGTGTAAGAATACCAAATTCTTACCACTACTAGAATCCGTTAGAGTCTAAAGTTACATGCAATGATCCTATTGTAATGTCAAGGCACCATAGTCACAGAGACTTTGCCAATGATATTACAAAGCATTCTATTGGAGATTGGTTACAAAACAATTCCATGGAAATGAAGTCTCACATTCAAAGAACATTCCTTGACATCCTTCTTGCATTAAAGTTTCCAACTCGCATATATATATATATATATATGGAAACATTTCCATATTTCCATATGACTATCAACTTTGAACAAGAGCTATTCAAAACATGTCAATATGGTCCATCCAAACTAATACTATACTTCCAACTGTCCACAAGCAACCAATCTTTGGCAAACCTCAGATTGTCCTTGACAATAGTTTAACAACTTTATTCATATCCAGTTCTAGTCCTTTTCCCTATTAATGCCTTGGGCATTTGCAAAATCAGAACGAGCAAATATTATAGCATATGCAATTGTTCCTATATCCAAAGCATATGGGATCCGATACATAATGTGTTACATAGAAACATGATACTTGATCAGTCTCTTGCTAGAATATTTCTATATATTGAATTTCCTATGTTGAATCATTTCAACATGATATTCATATATGTCCATGACTAAGTTTGATTAAAATTTCAATCTAATATTTTATATTCAAAGTGAAGCATAAATTCCCTCTCCCTTAAGCCTTACTATAGCGAAACAATTTCCAAATTCTGCAACTTTTAAAATTTAGAACTTTGTTTCCTATAAATAACATTGCTAACTTGCAACAACTTACATAATAATCACGCTCCCACTAGCATGACAATTATGTTCTTACAAGTATAACAATTATGCTTCCACTAGCTTTGTCATGTATCCAGAATTCAGCTGGACTTCTAGAAATCAATACCTATTGACTTTCTTACCAAAGTTCTGATTTCTGATGTGTGGTGCTTCGATAAGTCTTTATTAGACCTCTCAAGCTCATACACCTTTCATTAGATAGCTTATGTGTGTGTCTAAACCCTTTCAAAAATTATGGCAATAAGTCCCGAATGTTCAAACTATTTGTCATTTCTCACAATTAGAACTATGAAAAGGGATGCCGTAATCATATTCAAATTTGAGAACACAATTATCACAACTGCTAACTCTAATGATATTAATCAATCCTTTAAAATCTACTAGTGAAAGCGTTTCCTCATGATCATTTTTCATGAAGCGTAGAGAAACCTCTTACCAATTAGATTTTATGGTGTATGTGTTCCTATCCGTGTAAATTTGTCATTTCCAACCACTATAATAAGACAAGCTTGTGACAAATTCAAACTCATATGGACTGAACTTGCTTAATCTTTATTTCTTGCCATCCGGTAGCACAAGGGTCTACCAGTGCTTCCAAGTTATCGAGCAGCTCACCCATACAGATCAATGTACTTTCACTGATCAAGGTGCTTTTCCTTATGTAATCTAATGAGAACACATAGAATTCACGTGCATAGTCAACTTAGCTGGAATGGACACAAAAACAAGAATGTGTCAACACGATAGGTTATCAACCTTAGGTCGTGTGCAAGTGATTACTAAAAGGTTTATTCTCGATTGTCTCCTGAAACTTTTCAAGACCAAAAAGACTCCTACTAACCACTTGACATATAAGATTCTCTATCAAGGATAATTCCTTGACAAACAAATATTCAAGAGTTAGTGTGGGTTCTTATCAAGAAAACACTTCATATAATTGGTCTTAGTTGCTCTTTTTTTAAACCAAAACATCACAACTACCAATTTCAAATGTGCTAGAGCAATTAAACATTTCTACTCCACCTTTCATGAGGTGTTATAAACCTACTTAGAACATGTTACTCAAGGTACAGCTTGGAGTAACTAGAGTATGACTCTAAAACTTGTTTTTGGAACGAAGTATGACTCATCTCCATGATTTAACCATTTCAACAATATATGATTCCTCTTCTCACTCATGTAAATGCACTAAGGTGTCCTTAGAGGATCAATTGTGACGTGGTTCCATAATCATTAGGATGATCATAAAACATAATACTAAAGTACTCTCCTTTACTTTTAGATTGGAGAAACTTTTTTCTTTCTGCCCAATAGATTTTTCTTATTCATTCTGCTAGACTTTGAAACTTTTCAAGGTATCAGAATTATACTTAATCTTGTAAGCATAACCATATTTACTAAATCAACAGTAAATCGTGACAAATAGATTTTATCGTCTTATGTGGTGGATCTGACCAGTTCACATCAATGTGTACTAGATCCTTTAATCCCTCAATTGACTCACATATACATGTAAACAAGGAATTATTCTCAATTTACCAAAGATCAAGATTCTCATATATCATACAATTCGAATTGTAAGATTCCAAGTTTCTGTCCAATTGAAACTTGGGTGATGAAAATACTTCATCACTTGGTAAATTATAGCACTACCACGAGCGATATATGTAAGAATCACATCCATTTTCAACATTGCTAATAATAGAAATATAAACACCAATTCTCATAAATGTCATTGCAAGTAATCATAATGCAAATAAAGCCAAAATTTACTTTATTGATAATATGCGAAAAAATGTGTCCTTACAATGCAAATACACATGAAAACTATGTTTCTAAATATTCCTAAGCAAACTATTATAACTCCTAAGTAGCAGCTCTAAATCCTGATCATTGAACCATGTGACCGAAATCCATTTCTTCAGATTGGAATCAACCTTTACTTCCTCTTAATCTTCCTTCATTTTCTTATATTCTACAAAACATCAAAATGCAAATTATCACATCATGTACTAGGGATCCATGAACAGGAACTTAATAAAGTTAGATAGTTGGTGTACCTGAAGTAGCGTCATATAATTTTACTTTACCATCTCTAAGATCTCTTAGGTAGTCTGGGCAGCTTCGCTTCCAATGACCCTTCAATCAGTAATAAAGACATATGCACTCTTCGGGAGTGACACATGAAACTATCTCAGAATTGGCCTTTCTTTTATGGTCAAACTTTTTGACCTTGGCCGATTTCTCTCCCTTAGGAGGAGAAACCATTTCTGCACTATCACCGTTGCCATTACCAACGTCTATGGAACTTTGGGAGGTAGATCTTCCAAACAAATTCACTTTACCAGTGTGCCAAAGCATTGCTGCTTCAGCAACCATTAACAAATATGTCAGATCAGTTAGGGTCACGTCGTTTTCAATCATATAGTAGTCCTTAACAAACTGACTATACGAATCAGGAAATGAGTGAAGAACCAAGTCAATAGCCAGCTCCTTTGGGAAAATGACACCCAACATTCCTAATTTGTATGTGCGACTTCACGTCTAGAACATGTACACACACAAAATTCCCATCTAGATGTTTGCATGCCAATAGGGCTTGAGTAACCTTGAACTTTTCAAGTTGACGAAAACATGGGCCAGGGAGAATCACTGGAGGAGGTGGAGGAAGAGAATGATTTATAGTTCCACCAATGCACGAAGAAGGGAACGATCTTTCACCTTGATCGGCACGTGGAAGATCATCTTCAATGGGCAAGCCTTTTCCAAAGGATTGAGAACGACCATAGTTGACAAAACTAGACATCTACAAAAAGGGAGAAATTTCAATTAAGTTAATTTAGATCCTTAATATAACACCCAAATGAAATATTAAGGCTAGGACCCAACACAATAATTCACAATTCGGAAGAGGGATGCTGTAATCCAATTGAAAATTATTTGAAGGGTGGTAAATGACGATTTACCAATTCCACCACGAAAATGAAATTTTAAATGAATTAGGTTTTAGATGAAATTCCTAGATCTTTTGAGATTTATTGAACCTTTCAGTGGCATGTTTAATCTCGATTATGTTCTCACTTTGTGACTGGGATGCTGAGGATCACAAACAAGATGTGAATAACCATGCAAATTAGCTTGATACTCTCGATGTCATTTATCACCTAATCAATGCGCCAGTTAACGACACACGCTCCATTGATCAACAATAATTTATGAGAAACCTATTGCCAACAATATTAGTCCCATATTAGTGTGTCAGTTAACCACACACGCTCCACTAACAACTAATAATGCGCAATGTGCAATTTCATGGGTTACCATCAAATTCACATTTTTCCTAAAGTAACTAATATTGAGGATTTAATAAAAGCTTTTAGTTATAAGTCATTATACTTTTAATGTCCTATCCTACCCATTTAGCTAATGGCCCTCCACTAGTCAAGAGGGTGGTGGGTAAGAATCGATAGCCAGTGGCGGTTATTTTACAGGCCGCTTCCTTAAACACCCCATATATACTAGCTTCGTTAATGACGCCTACTAACGGTAAGACTGACTTTCCTTATATATATATATATATATATATATATATATATATATATATATATATATATATATATATATATATATATATATATATATATATTAAACTTTTAATTTTATATAGTATAAGGATGTATTTTAAACTTTTAAAATACTAAGGTTTAATCTTATAATAAATTAAACTTTTAATTTAATTAAATTTAAACCACACATGGATTTATTAATTGTCTTTTAACTAATCTTTTAATTAAATTATTAATAAAACCCATAAGGATTTCTTCTAGGTTTTTGCATTTAAATTTCCAAAAATTAACTTTTAATTTCAAATTTAAATTATAAAACCAAAAGGGTGTATTTTAAAACTTTTCAAAATACTAGATCAAATTTTAAATAATTAAATTAATCACATAATTTTGTCATTATCTTAAAATTTGACCAAATCCATCTATTTTGACAAGGAAATTAGATTACCATTCGGAAAATTCAATTTAAGGTGATAAAAACAAATTATGGTAATTATCCTAATCAAAAATAGATCTGAAAATCGAAAAACCAGCGAATAGACGAGTCAACTCGTCGATTTAGGGCATGGACTCGTCGAGTTCATCATAGAACTCGCCGAGTTTGTCAAACAGAAAGCGAATTCTATTTTGCATTCGATTTGGACATATCACTATTGCATCAAATATAACAGAAAAACATCTTAGGCTCTGATACCACTGATGGAATTTGAGCATATCAACATTCCTATGTGATCATGCAACCCTAATTGCTTTGGATCTAAGTTTTTCTCTAGTTATACATGTGAATAGAAATTCCAAAGCAATAACCCTAACACTAGCATACAATTTCGAAATCTATATGAAAACTAGGGTTAGAAGATTACCTTACTTGCTATCTAGTAATAAAAGAGTTCCTTGGATGATCGTGACTCTTGAAAGCTTTAGTGCCTCAAGTGTTACACCTCTAAAGGAGTCACAAACACCAATAACAAAGGATGAATGAGAGAGGAGGTATAACACTATGAAAATCGACTAGGGTTTCTTCTAGAAGCTTAGGGCCGAAAATCACATGCCAGGGGAGTGTTTATATACCTGAGGCTACTAGGGTTCTCAGGTGGAAACCCTAATTTCCTTGGTTAGGCCTTAAGCAGTCCATGAACCTCCACAATAGAAGCCTTGGATAAAATTCTATAGGGCTTCCTATAGATTTTGTCCACTCCCTTCTAAAGAAGTCCATCAGCCCAACTCTGTAACTATCATTAGTTTGCAAAACCAGCCTCCTACTTTCAATTAGTTCCTTTAATCCTAAAATTAATATCAAATTAATTTCAGATTAAATACTAATTGAATAATATGATTTCTAATTAATATATTATTCTTATAATATAATAATAAGTCATTTATTAACCTCTTTAACAAAAAATCATCCTGTCAAGTTACTATGGTGAAGGCAATCCAAAAGGATCATGCTACTATCAAATCAAGTACATATTAATTATAGTTATGGGTTTAGACACCTAATCCAACAGACGGGGTCGTTCGCTAGTCATGTTCTTGATATTTCTCTAGTAGAAGATACCATATTGGACATGTAGTTTGACTTTTCATTTACTTATGGTTTTTGCAAACTTAAACTTTGATGAGGATTGTTTTTTTAGAATAAAGTAACGTTTGTGATGTTTTTTTGAAATAAATGTTAAATTAGACTTTTGCTACTATATTCTGTTAAAAAGTGTTTAAAATAAAAGAAAAAAATTGTGTAAAAATTCACGACTTTACAATTTCATTTCAAGATTATAACGTATAAATGATAAGTGTCACTTCCTTTGGATAATCTACAAGTCATACGAACCAATTTACGTCATAATCTTGTCTAACCATCTTGTTATTTAGTCTATGAAAATATAACTAAGTAATCATGTCCAATACATGTTATTTATATTGATTAACTTGTTTTTACAACTTAGATTATCATTTTTGAACTTTAATTTCACCATACAATTAAATTATAAAATTAGGGTTCATGAGTTCATCTCATGATTCCCAACTTTTAATCCATACAAAATGAAGATATTAGCTTCTTATATATATATATATATATATATATATATATATATATATATATATATATATATATATATATATATCTAACACCGTAAATTTTCAAAATAATTTTTCTTTTTCAAAATCACATAATGTATCACATCACAAATCAAAATCCATAATCAATACTGTTTTCAAAAACAAATCCCAAGATCTCTACACATAATAAACTCCATCGGTGTGTGTGTACGTGTCAAGCTGTCGCCTTCCCACGGTCATCGCTAGTACCTGAAACATCAAACACAACAACTGTAAGCATAAATGCTTAGTGAGTTCCCCAAAATACCACATACCACAAATACGCCACTCGAGGCTAACCCGACCCTCTGGTCAAGATGTCTCAGCGGGACCCTCCAGTCCCGCAGCTCGTCGGACCCTCTAGTCCAGTCATAGCTCATTGGGCCCTCTGGCCCGTTCTGAATCGTTGGACCCTCCGGTCCGGTCTATATAGTCATACAGCATACAAATAACACATAGCATACAATCTCATAAATATCACATAAGACCCTCTGGCCAAACCAGAACACCACTCAAGGTAACGTATAGTGAGAAGACTCACCTCGCGTGTCTCGGTAACTCGTAAATCTCTTAACCACTAGTGCTCGATCTCCCGAGCTATCGTCCTCCTACAACACAAGCGTCTTTCTACTTAATACTACTTGACTCTGACTGACTAGTACCACGAAGTCAAACCAGTCAACGGTCAACGGTCAACCCGACTCGTCGAGTCTGGCGTGGACTGGCCGAGTTCCTACGGAAACCCGATCCCTCTGAATCTCTTCCGGCTCACCGAGTCACTCACCCGACTCGGTTCGTAATCGACGAACAACTCGCACCAACTCGCCGAGTCTGGGAAATGGACTCGGCGAGTGCATTCCATGCACAACCCCAAACGACCTTCTGAGGTCAGATCCGCTTCACTAACTCATAGATCCAGTCTCCTTAAGCTTATTGACCACGTAAAGTCCAAGTCTTGATGCTCATCAAGCATTGAATAGCTCATGAATGGTGTTTTAGCCTCAAATACATTGATCCCAAGCCAAAACCTCCATGGATGCATATAAAGCTTTGGCAATGAGGTGCTATGGACTTCTATGGGTCCAGATCCAGGACCTTAACTCGCTAAGGGACCATGAGGACACTAGATCTAGCCATAAATGGGTTCAAAAGCCCTAAATCTACATGAACATCACAATAATAGAGAATGATTCGAGATTGTACCTCAGATGTGATGTTCTGGACCTCAAATCTTCAAGAATCCACCCCTCTCTTGCTTCCTCTTGGCTAGATCTCCTCTTTCCTTACTAGACAACAACTCCAAGATCAACAATGGCTCCTTCCTTCACTTGAATCACTCAATTGATCTAGGGTTTCACTCTGGGGTCTGATGAGTGCAAATGACGGCCATAAGGCCCTTTAAATACGCCTCAAACCCAAGAAATTAGGGTTTCATTAAACAGCGTGGACTCGCTGAGTCCACTCTTGGACTCGTCGAGTCCGGACGCGAACCCGCGTCCAAATCCGCGATCATACTCGGCGCATCCAAATCCGCGATCATACTCGGCGAGTCTAGGCTCCAACTCGCCGAGTCCCCTCACAAAATACCAAAATAAATAAATAAATAATACCTGGGAATCCGGGCTATTACAATTCTCCCCCACTAGAACTAGACTTCGCCCTCTAAGTCTCGCTCTGCAAATAACTCCGGATGCTGCTCACGCATCTCACGCTCCGGTTCCCAAGTCATCTCGGACCCCTTCCGATGTTGCCACTAAACCAAAACCAAGGGCACCTCCTTGTTCCGCAGAACCTTGATCTTTCGATCCACAATCGCAACTGGTCTCTCCGCGTAGTTCAGGCTTGCATCCACCTGAATGTCCTCTAACGGCACTACCGCCGACTCGTCGGCTATACACTTCCTCAACTGAGACACATGGAAGGTATTATGAATCCGCTCCAATTCCGCGGGTAGCTCCAAGCGATATGCTACCCTGCCCACCCTCTCGATCACCTGGAACGGTCCAATATACCGGGGTCCTAGCTTTCCCCTCTTCCTGAATCGGATCACTCCTTTCCAAGGAGATACCTTCAGGAGAACATAATCACCGACCTGGAACTCGAGCTCCGTTCGACGTCTATCTGCATAACTCTTCTGGCGACTCTGAGCGGTCAACAACCTCTGCCTAACCTGCTGGATCTGCTCAGTCGTCTGAAGCACTATCTCCATACTACCCATCACACGTTGCCCTATCTCACCCCAGCAAATAGGGGTACGACATCTCCTCCCATACAACAGCTCAAAAGGTGGCATACCGATGCTCGAATGATGGCTGTTGTTGTACGAAAACTCTGCCAAGGGTAGATAGGTGTCCCAACTCCCTCCAAAATCCAAAACGCATGCTCGGAGCATATCCTCAAGCGTCTGAATTGTCCGCTTGCTCTGTCCGTCCGTCTGCGGGTGGTATGCGATACTGAAATGCAGCCTCGTACCTAACTCCTCGTGGAACTTCTTCCAAAAACTGGAAGTAAATCACACGTCTCGATCCGAAACGATCGACAACGGAACCCCATGTCGCGATACCACCTCCCTCACATACAACTCTGCCAACCTCTCAGCAGAAGAGCTCTCACTGATAGCAAGAAAAATGAGCGCTCTTCGTCAACCTGTCCACAACACCCAAATTGCATCGACTCCTCTCGCAGTCCTTGGCAATTTGGTGATGAAATCCATGGTAATTTGTTCCCACTTCCATTCGGGAATCTCCAACGGCTGCAGCTTACCATGCGGACGCTGGTGCTCGGCCTTAACTTGGCGACAAGTTAGGCACCTCTCGACGAACCAAGAAACATCCCTCTTCATACAGGGCCACTAATACTCCTTCTTTAGGTCCAAATACATCTTGGTAGCCTCGGGATGGATCGAGAACTTCGATCGATGCGCCTCCTCCATCAAAATGGTACGCGTCCCTCCCACAAACGGTACCCAAATCCATCCCTGGAAGGTCATAAGCCCACGACTATCGGTAACAAACTCCGACACCTGCCCGATAACTCGCTCTCTCTTACGGTTCTCCGGTCTCACTGCCTCGGCCTGGGCCCCTCGGATGGTATCCAATACCGGAGTCATCACCGTCAACCTCATACAGATATCTCGCATCGGGGCACCCTCTGCCCTACGACTCAGGGCTTCAGCTACCACATTAGCCTTGCCCGGGTGGTACAGGATCTCGCAATCATAATCCTTTACCACGTCCAACCATCTCCTCTGCCGCATGTTCAGGTTGGGCTGATCCATCAAGTACTTCAAACTCTTGTGGTCCGTGTATATCGTACACCGAACCCCATACAAATACTGACACCAGATCTTGAGGGCGAACACCACACCCCCAACTCCAGATCGTGGGTAGGATATCTCGTCTCATGAGGCTCCAACTGCCTCGATGAATACGCGATCACATGCCATCTCTGCATCAACACCGCTCCCAACCCCGATATCGATGCGTCACAGTACACAACGAAATCCTCCATCCCTTCCGGTAGTACGAGTACAGGGGATTCGCACAATCTCTGGCGAAGGGTCTCAAACGAGGTCTGCTGCTCTGGACCCCATGAGAAAGTAACACCCTTTCGGGTCAACTTGGTAAGTGGCACGACGATCTTGGAGAAATCTCCGATAGTAGCCTGCCAACCCTAAGAAGCTCCTGATCTCCGTAGGTGACCTCAGCACCTCCTAACTCATCACAACCTCGATCTTGGCCGGGTCAACCAAAATCCCATCCTGCTTAACGAGATGCCCTAAGAACTGGACCTCCCGTAACCAAAAATCGCACTTGGAGAATTTGGCGAAAAGCCTCTCCGCTCTCAGAACTCCGAGGAGCTCCCTCAAATGTTCCTCATGCTGCTCTCTGGTCCTCGAATACACCAGGATGTCATCAATGAATACAATGACTGAACAATCCAACATCGGCCTACACACCCTGTTCATGAGATCCATGAATGCCGCTGGTGCATTGGTGAGCCCGAATGGCATCACCACGAACTCGTAATGCCCGTAACGAGTCCTAAACGCCGTCTTCAGGATATCCTCATCCCGAACTCTCATCTGGTGATATCCCGATCTCAAGTCAATCTTGGAGAACCAAGACGCCCCCTGCAACTGATCGAATAGATCGTCGATCCTCGGTAACGGATAACGGTTCTTGACCGTCAACTTGTTCAACTCCCGGTAATCAATGCACATCCGGTGTGAACCATCCTTTTTCTTGACAAAAAGGATCGGCGCTCCCTAGGGAGAGCTACTGGGACGGATGAACCCTTTCCCCAACAGCTCTTGCATCTGTGAGGATAACTCCTGCATCTCTGGCGGTGCTAGCCGATACGGCGCCTTGGCGATAGGCGCAGCCCCGGGAACCAAATCGATACGAAACTCCACCTGCCTCTCGGGAGGCACACCCGGCAACTCCTCGGGAAACACGTCCGGGAACTCACACACTATCGGCACCTCATCCACTGAACTTGGCCTCCCAGCGGCCTCTCGCACATCTGTCACATAGGCTACGAACCCCTTGCAGCCCTGCTGCAAACTCCGCCTTGCTCTAGCGGCCGAACAGAAAACCGAACCACCACGATTCCCCTCGTCGTAAACCGTCAGCGCTCCCCCACTAGGATCTCGGATCGTCACCAATTGACGCTCGCAATTTATGACAGCCCCAAAACGGCTCAACCAATCCATTCCTACTATGACACAAACATCCCCCATAGCGATCGGAATCAAATCGATCGGGAACTCCACCCCGAAGATCTCCAACATGCATCCACGTATCACCTCGGTAGCACATACCTCACGCTCATCTGCTATGGAAACCCGCAGAGGTTGACTCAACGCCTCCCTCGGAATACTAATGCGCCGACTAAAAGCCAAAGATATGAAAGAACGACTCACACCCGAGTCGAATAAAACCAATGCAGGTACAGAACTCACAAAAAAAGTACCTACGCATAACATATAGCAATTACAATAGCATAAACTCAACATAAAATAGATAAAGATTACATACCCGCCACGACGTCAGGTGCTGCGCGGACCTCCTTCGCAGTCAGCTGGAAGGCTCTCCCCCTAGCCTTCGGTGCTTCGGCCTTCACTGGCCGGGTCTCAGCAGCTCGAACCATAGGTGCAGATCCCTGCGCTGACCTCTGAAGCTAGGGGCACTCGGCCTTCCGATGGCCGGTTTGGTTGCAATGGAAGCAAACCGAGAACCCCTTCGGACAGTCCCTCGCAAGATGTCCTTCCTTCCCGCATTTGTAGCATACCCCAATCTTGCACAGACCGTCATGGCTCTTGCCGCACTTCCCACAAGTGCGGCCCCTCGAACTGCCCGTCCTCGAATCAGCGGGCTTTGCCCGCTTAGCGGCCGGCTGCGACTGCGCCGGTCGCCGATCACCCCTCTGCAACTCAGTCTCCTCCCTCGCCTGTGTCTCAAGCTCGATCTCCCTCTTCCTGGCATTTGCCTGGAGCTCAGCAAATGTCTAATAAGTCGAGTTCGCCACGAACTCACGGATGTCCCTCCTCAAAATACTCAGATAACGGCTCATGCGAGCCTGCTCAGTGGACACCAACTCCGGGCAAAATAGCGCCCGCTCATGAAACATCCTCGTAATCACTGTCACCAACTCGATCCCCTGCTTGAGGGTCAGAAACTCCTGAGCTAAATGTTCCCTCTCCACCTGGGGAACATACTCGTCACGAAACATCGCAGTAAACCTCTCCCAGGTCACTGCAGTCAGCTCAGTTGTAGAATAGCTCGCGGTCACGAATTTCCACCAGTCCTTCGCCCCCAAGCGAAGCTGGTTGAGTGCGAATCGCACCCTCAAGTGCTCCGGACACGAGCACATATAGAAACACCCCTCCATGTCTGAGATCCACCTCATAGCAGCGATCAGATCCTGTGTACCATCGAACTCCGGTGGTTTTGTGTTGCTGAACTCCCAGTACAGCAACGAATCACCACCCTGGGGTCTCGCAGCAGCAACAGCTGCGGTGGCTGCAGCAACAGCATCATCAGTCAAAGCAGCATAACGCTCGTCAAACGTGTCGATCAGTTTGGTCTTAATAGACCCAAACATCTCCGGAATCTCAGCTCTGATGGCAGCAACCACCTCCTCATGGATGATCCGACGGATCTCCTCATCGCTCACCCCACTGCTCTCGGGGTTATGGCGTGTCCCGACCATGATCAACCTCTAAAATACAACATAAGAAATATCAGGAATACTCTCGAGTATACTCACACTCGATAACTCAAACATCCTCTCTCCTGGTACCCCCAAGGATTCTTACTTGTACTGCGCACCAATCCGATGTCTTCAATAGTACGGGCCCAATACTATCGTCCACACCGAATCGATATATAACCCAAGTGCTCCTCCTAGGATCCCAAATCGCAAACACTCTACTCTCACTATGCACTGGCTACCCTCAATAGCCCTCTCCTGAGCTCCTCACTGCTACCCACTCACTCTCAAAGTATCTCATAGCAGCAGCGATCTCCTAAGCTAAGGCATCACAAATCAGGCTCACTCTAGTCCTAATAGGAATACCTAGCCTCTCTAACATGCACTACATAATAGCTTATAACTCATAACATATAATGTAAGGGTATTTTGGGGATTCACCGTTTGGGCGCTGGCTGACCGTACACACCTTCCACTCTGCTCGTTTCCCAAAACCTCTTTTTCTTTTTAGAAAATTTAGTTTTATTTGAAAATTTCTCAAATCCTCGGTTTGAGTTTAAATACGCCCGAAGGTGCATCCGAATCCCTTAAACCAAGGCTCTGCTACCAACTTGTAACACCGTAAATTTTCAAAATAATTTTTCTTTTTCAAAATCACATAATGTATCACATCACAAATCAAAATCCATAATCAATACTGTTTTCAAAAACAAATCCCAAGATCTCTACACATAATAAACTCCATCGGTGTGTGTGTGTGTACGTGTCAAGCCGTCGCCTTCCCACGGTCCTCGCTAGTACCTGAAACATCAAACACAACAACTGTAAGCATAAATGCTTAGTGAGTTCCCCAAAATACCACATACCACAAATACGCCACTCGAGGCTAACCCGACCCTCTGGTCAAGATGTCTCAGCGGGACCCTCCAGTCCCGCAGCTCGTCGGACCCTCTAGTCCAGTCATAGCTCATTGGGCCCTCTGGCCCGTTCTGAATCGTTGGACCCTCCGGTCCGGTCTATATAGTCATACAGCATACAAATAACACATAGCATACAATCTCATAAATATCACATAAGACCCTCTGGCCAAACCAGAACACCACTCACGGTAACGTATAGTGAGAAGACTCACCTCGCGTGTCTCGGTAACTCGTAAATCTCTTAACCACTAGTGCTCGATCTCCCGAGCTATCGTCCTCCTACAACACAAGTGTCTTTCTACTTAATACTACTTGACTCTGACTGACTAGTACCACGAAGTCAAACCAGTCAACGGTCAACCCGACTCGTCGAGTCTGGCGTGGACTGGCCGAGTTCCTACGGAAACCCGATCCCTCTGAATCTCTTCCGGCTCACCGAGTCACTCACCCGACTCGGTTCGTAATCGACGAACAACTCGCACCAACTCGCCGAGTCTGGGAAATGGACTCGGCGAGTGCATTCCATGCACAACCCCAAACGACCTTCTGAGGTCAGATCCGCTTCACTAACTCATAGATCCAGTCTCCTTAAGCTTATTGACCACGTAAAGTCCAAGTCTTGATGCTCATCAAGCATTGAATAGCTCATGAATGGTGTTTTAGCCTCAAATACATTGATCCCAAGCCAAAACCTCCATGGATGCATATAAAGCTTTGGCAATGAGGTGCTATGGACTTCTATGGGTCCAGATCCAGGACCTTAACTCGCTAAGGGACCATGAGGACACTAGATCTAGCCATAAATGGGTTCAAAAGCCCTAAATCTACATGAACATCACAATAACAGAGAATGATTCGAGATTGTACCTCAGATGTGATGTTCTGGACCTCAAATCTTCAAGAATCCACCCCTCTCTTGCTTCCTCTTGGCTAGATCTCCTCTTTCCTTACTAGACAACAACTCCAAGATCAACAATGGCTCCTTCCTTCACTTGAATCACTCAATTGATCTAGGGTTTCACTCTGGGGTCTGATGAGTGCAAATGACGGCCATAAGGCCCTTTAAATACGCCTCAAACCCAAGAAATTAGGGTTTCATTAAACAGCGTGGACTCGCTGAGTCCACTCTTGGACTCGTCGAGTCCGGACGCGAACCCGCGTCCAAATCCGCGATCATACTCGGCGCGTCCAATTCCGCGATCATACTCGGCGAGTCTAGGCTCCAACTCGTCGAGTCCCCTCACAAAATACCAAAATAAATAAATAAATAATACCTGGGAATCCAGGCTGTTACAATTCTCCCCCACTAGAACTAGACTTCGCCTTCTAAGTCTCGCTCTGCAAATAACTCCGGATGCTGCTCACGCATCTCACGCTCCGGTTCCCAAGTCATCTCGGACCCCTTCCGATGTTGCCACTAAACCAAAACCAAGGGCACCTCCTTGTTCCGCAGAACCTTGATCTTTCGATCCACAATCGCAACTGGTCTCTCCGCGTAGTTCAGGCTTGCATCCACCTGAATGTCCTCTAACGGCACTACCGCCGACTCGTCGGCTATACACTTCCTCAACTGAGACACATGGAAGGTATTATGAATCCGCTCCAATTCCGCGGGTAGCTCCAAGCGATATGCTACCCTGCCCACCCTCTCGATCACCTGGAACGGTCCAATATACCGGGGTCCTAGCTTTCCCCTCTTCCTGAATCGGTCACTCCTTTCCAAGGAGATACCTTCAGGAGAACATAATCACCGACCTGGAACTCGAGCTCCGTTCGACGTCTATCTGCATAACTCTTCTGGCGACTCTGAGCGGTCAACAACCTCTGCCTAACCTGCTGGATCTGCTTAGTCGTCTGAAGCACTATCTCCATACTACCCATCACACGTTGCCCTATCTCACCCCAGCAAATAGGGGTACGACATCTCCTCCCATACAACAGCTCAAAAGGTGGCATACCGATGCTCGAATGATGGCTGTTGTTGTACGAAAACTCTGCCAAGGGTAGATAGGTGTCCCAACTCCCTCCAAAATCCAAAACGCATGCTCGGAGCATATCCTCAAGCGTCTGAATTGTCCGCTTGCTCTGTCCGTCCGTCTGCGGGTGGTATGCGATACTGAAATGCAGCCTCGTACCTAACTCCTCGTGGAACTTCTTCCAAAATCTGGAAGTAAATCACACGTCTCGATCCGAAATGATCGACAACGGAACCCCATGCCGCGATACCACCTCCCTCACATACAACTCTGCCAACCTCTCAGCAGAAGAGCTCTCACTGATAGCAAGAAAAATGAGCGCTCTTCGTCAACCTGTCCACAACACCCAAATTGCATCGACTCCTCTTGCAGTCCTTGGCAATTTGGTGATGAAATCCATGGTAATTTGTTCCCACTTCCATTCGGGAATCTCCAACGGCTGCAGCTTACCATGCGGACGCTGGTGCTCGGCCTTAACTTGGCGACAAGTTAGGCACCTCTCGACGAACCAAGAAACATCCCTCTTCATACAGGGCCACTAATACTCCTTCTTTAGGTCCAAATACATCTTGGTAGCCCCGGGATGGATCGAGAACTTCGATCGATGCGCCTCCTCCATCAAAATGGTACGCGTCCCTCCCACAAACGGTACCCAAATCCATCCCTGGAAGGTCATAAGCCCACGACTATCGGTAACAAACTCCGACACCTGCCCGATAACTCGCTCTCTCTTACGGTTCTCCGGTCTCACTGCCTCGGCCTGGGCCCCTCGGATGGTATCCAATACCGGAGTCATCACCGTCAACCTCATACAGATATCTCGCATCGGGGCACCCTCTGCCCTACGACTCAGGGCTTCAGCTACCACATTAGCCTTGCCCGGGTGGTACAGGATCTCGCAATCATAATCCTTTACCACGTCCAACCATCTCCTCTGCCGCATGTTCAGGTTGGGCTGATCCATCAAGTACTTCAAACTCTTGTGGTCCGTGTATATCGTACACCGAACCCCATACAAATACTGACACCAGATCTTGAGGGCGAACACCACACCCCCAACTCCAGATCGTGGGTAGGATATCTCGTCTCATGAGGCTCCAACTGCCTCGATGAATACGCGATCACATGCCATCTCTGCATCAACACCGCTCCCAACCCCGATATCGATGCGTCACAGTACACAACGAAATCCTCCATCCCTTCCGGTAGTACGAGTACAGGGGATTCGCACAATCTCTGGCGAAGGGTCTCAAACGAGGTCTGCTGCTCTGGACCCCATGAGAAAGTAACACCCTTTCGGGTCAACTTGGTAAGTGGCACGACGATCTTGGAGAAATCTCCGATAGTAGCCTGCCAACCCTAAGAAGCTCCTGATCTCCGTAGGTGACCTCAGCACCTCCTAACTCATCACAACCTCGATCTTGGCCGGGTCAACCAAAATCCCATCCTGCTTAACGAGATGCCCTAAGAACTGGACCTCCCGTAACCAAAAATCGCACTTGGAGAATTTGGCGAAAAGCCTCTCCGCTCTCAGAACTCCGAGGAGCTCCCTCAAATGTTCCTCATGCTGCTCTCTGGTCCTCGAATACACCAGGATGTCATCAATGAATACAATGACTGAACAATCCAACATCGGCCTACACACCCTGTTCATGAGATCCATGAATGCCGCTGGTGCATTGGTGAGCCCGAATGGCATCACCACGAACTCGTAATGCCCGTAACGAGTCCTAAACGCCGTCTTCAGGATATCCTCATCCCGAACTCTCATCTGGTGATATCCCGATCTCAAGTCAATCTTGGAGAACCAAGACGCCCCCTGCAACTGATCGAATAGATCGTCGATCCTCGGTAACGGATAACGGTTCTTGACCGTCAACTTGTTCAACTCCCGGTAATCAATGCACATCCGGTGTGAACCATCCTTTTTCTTGACAAAAAGGATCGGCGCTCCCTAGGGAGAGCTACTGGGACGGATGAACCCTTTCCCCAACAGCTCTTGCATCTGTGAGGATAACTCCTGCATCTCTGGCGGTGCTAGCCGATACGGCGCCTTGGCGATAGGCGCAGCCCCGGGAACCAAATCGATACGAAACTCCACCTGCCTCTCGGGAGGCACACCCGGCAACTCCTCGGGAAACACGTCCGGGAACTCACACACTATCGGCACCTCATCCACTGAACTTGGCCTCCCAGCGGCCTCTCGCACATCTGTCACATAGGCTACGAACCCCTTGCAGCCCTGCTGCAAACTCCGCCTTGCTCTAGCGGCCGAACAGAAAACCGAACCACCACGATTCCCCTCGTCGTAAACCGTCAGCGCTCCCCCACTAGGATCTCGGATCGTCACCAATTGACGCTCGCAATTTATGACAGCCCCAAAACGGCTCAACCAATCCATTCCTACTATGACACAAACATCCCCCATAGCGATCGGAATCAAATCGATCGGGAACTCCACCCCGAAGATCTCCAACATGCATCCACGTATCACCTCGGTAGCACATACCTCACGCTCATCTTCAATAGTACGGGCCCAATACTATCGTCCACACCGAATCGATATATAACCCAAGTGCTCCTCCTAGGATCCCAAATCGCAAACACTCTACTCTCACTATGCACTGGCTACCCTCAATAGCCCTCTCCTGAGCTCCTCACTGCTACCCACTCACTCTCAAAGTATCTCATAGCAGCAGCGATCTCCTAAGCTAAGGCATCACAAATCAGGCTCACTCTAGTCCTAATAGGAATACCTAGCCTCTCTGACATGCACTACATAATAGCTTATAACTCATAACATATAATGTAAGGGTATTTTGGGGATTCACCGTTCGGGCGCTGGCTGACCGTACACACCTTCCACTCTGCTCGTTTCCCAAAACCTCTTTTTCTTTTTAGAAAATTTAGTTTTATTTGAAAATTTCTCAAATCCTCGGTTTGAGTTTAAACACGCCCGAAGGTGCATCCGAATCCCTTAAACCAAGGCTCTGATACCAACTTGTAACACCGTAAATTTTCAAAATAATTTTTCTTTTTCAAAATCACATAATGTATCACATCACAAATCAAAATCCATAATCAATACTGTTTTCAAAAACAAATCCCAAGATCTCTACACATAATAAACTCCATCGGTGTGTGTGTGTACGTGTCAAGCCGTCGCCTTCCCACGGTCCTCGCTAGTACCTGAAACATCAAACACAACAACTGTAAGCATAAATGCTTACTGAGTTCCCCAAAATACCACATACCACAAATACGCCACTCGAGGCTAACCCGACCCTCTGGTCAAGATGTCTCAGCGGGACCCTCCAGTCCCGCAGCTCGTCGGACCCTCTGGTCCAGTCATAGCTCATTGGGCCCTCTGGCCCGTTCTGAATCGTTGGACCCTCTGGTCTGTGATATGTTGTGGAAGCCCGATATAATGAAAAACGCAACTCAACATGGATATGGTTTGTGAGAGAAATTTTGAGACAACTTTCCACATAGTTATTTTCAACCTAGCCTAAAATTGCAAACAATAATGCTATTTCATACCATAATGATGCTAATTTATGCAGTTTTATGGTGATGATCTTGAACCAACATATTTTGATCATATAAAACAAAGCAACAGAACACTTGTAATTACATTCAAACGTTTTTTAATCTTTTATCATCTTCAAGAAATAAGAACATAAGCAGGGTGTTGAAAAACTTAGAGGTCTCAAGGTAACCCTTTGCAAAGTGAACCACAATAAGTATACAAATAAAGTTTCTATCTTAATAAATATGTATGAAGGAGATGGACAATAATAAAATTTGAAAGTATATCATATTTGGTACAATACTACAAATAATAATTAATAAAAATAATCTTAATGAAAATGAAAACTATAAAAACAAAATATGTTATGGATGAAAAATATAATTTTAAAATATAATATGGGACTGAAATTGTAACTTACAAAATACAAATAATATAAATTTGTAATAATTAAGGATGGAAACAATTAATTCAAAATTAGTAGAAGGGAAAAATGTAAATATAAAAGTTTGTTATAAGAAGAATCAAAATTGTTATTTCCAATTAGAAGCTTATTTGTATTTTATATCAAATGCTTCAATTATAATATGATTTGAGTTTAGTAGTTTTCACTATTAAGAAAAACAATGGTTAATGAATGGTAATTCTTCCTCACAATTCATATTTGGTAATATATATATATATATATATATATATATATATATATATGGTGTGGGGTGGGAGGTTTTAGGATAGTTTATTTAAATCAGTAAACATTTTTTTGCTAAAAATGTTTATTAGTTTATTTGATAAATACAAAATTTAAGATTGTCTTTTTGTTAAAAATTCTTATTAGCTTATTCAATACTATATATATATATATATATATATATATATATATATATATATATATATATATATATATATATATATATATATATATATATATATATATATATATATATATATATATATATATATTTAATAAACTTGTTTGGTAGCAAGAAAGTATAAATGGATAAATATTTTTTTTAAAAAATAGTTAAAGTAGTTTATATATATAAAATGCAAAAAAAAGCCATCACATGCATTTATATAATTGAAAATATATAATATTTTTACATATATTTCAATTAAGTATATTAACAAAAAAAAAAGATAGGTTTGAAGATATTATGCAGTATTTGAACATATTTAGTATTTTTACATAGATTTAAATTAAGTAAATAAAAAAAGATTGATAGGTTTGAAGATATTATTGATAGTTTCAAGAGTAAATTACATAAATGATTCTTATGGTTTGGTCGATTATTCAATTTTGGTCTTTTAAGTTTTAAATTTTGACAGGTTATATCTTTGTGGATTGTGAAAATTACACTCAGGTCCTTGGTCCATGTAAAATGACCAAATTATGATTTATTTCTTTTTTCTTTTAACAATTTATATATATATATATATATATATATATATATATATATATATATATATATATATATTAATAGAATTAATATAGATTATTTATAATTTTTTTTAAATCTATTATTTAAATTATATAAAATCATATTATTATTATTATTGTTGTTGTTTTTATTTATTTATTTATTCTTTATTTATTTATCTTTATTTTTGTGGTTTAAAAATCTTTCAATATTTTTGACGTTTTATTTAAATATATTTTTTTAATATTGTTTTTTTCAACGTTTTGTTCGTTTAAATTATATAATGATTTTTTGACATTTTTTCGAATAAACAAATTAAAAAAATAACCCGAATAAGTATCATTCTTCAAATATATTTTTTTTAATATTTGTTTATTTCTTTCTTTAAACGATATATATATATATATATATATATATATATATATATATATATATATATATATATATATATATATATATATATATATATATATATATATATATAGGTTTACTTTGTTTTTTTTAAGAAATAGTTATACGAAAAAAAATATAGTAATTATTTAGGCAATATATGAAGAAGCACTGACATATGTTCGTGAACATTCTAAACGAACATGAACGGATAAACGAATGAGATTTTCTTTTCAATGTTTTTTCGTTTAACAAATCATCTCGTTCATGTTCGTTCGTTTATGTTTGTGAACAGTGGCGAACCATAGTGGTGCCCCAGGGGTCCCGAGCCACTGCTCCGACGCCGACACGCAGTGTAAAAAAAATTTAATGTTTTTTCTATAGGGTGCACCGACTTAAAATACGAGTGACACTACTAATATAGATTTATTTGGAATTTTTTTTAGTGTCACCCCTACGAAAATGTTATGCGTCCGCCACTGTTTGTGAACATACTATACGAACAAAAACGAACATATAATATGATAATATGATCAAAAAATTGAACATAAATAAATATAAATAAATTAAACGAACGGACATAAATGAACGTAAACGAACAAGATAAACGAACGTTCATGAACATAATGAACGAACGCGACCATTGTTCATGTTTGTTTGCTTAACTAAACGAACAATAATTTTTTTTCATGTTTGTTCATTTATTAAATAAACAAATATAAACAAACTTACCGCCGAACAGTTCATGAACGTTACCGAACATTCAGTTCGTTTACAGCCATACATATATGTGATTGATGTAAACAAAAAACATATAAAAAACAACGTTAAGTAATTATATTGGACGGACAAAACGTCAAAAAAAACAACATTAAAAATATATTTAAATAAAACCTCAAAAATATTAAAAGATTTTTAAACAAAAAAAAACAAAAATAAATAAATAAAGAAAAAAAATAAATAATAATAATAATAATAATAATATTTTATATAATTGATTTAAAAAATAAAAATAATTTTATAAATAATCTATATTAATTCTTTTAAAAAATAAAAAAACAATTATATATATATATATATATATATATATATATATATATATATATATATATATAAAATAAATTGTTAAAAAATGAAAAAAGAAAGAAAGGGTAATTTGGTCTTTTTATATGGACTAAGGACCTATAATGTAATTTTCACAAACCGTAGGGATTTAACCTATCAAATTTTAAACTTATGAACCAAAACTGAGAATTCGACAAAACGACAAGGACCATTTCTATAATTTACTCTAGTTTTAATCTTTTTTGACAAAATTGCAAGAATGGTCCATGTGTTAGGTCGAAATTGCCACTTTGGGCCAAACAAGTTTGGACTAGCATTCATGGTCCAAAGGTTTTCATTTTCTTGCCACTTTGGTCCAATTTACTTTAAACTTTATTGTGATGACCAATTTGCCCTTGTTTTTTTTAAGGTTTTTTATTTATTAAAATACTTTTATAGTTATTAAAAGAAAAAGAAAAAGAAAAAGAAAAAAGAAAAACTCTCTCTCTCTCCATACACCTTCAAATCCAATGTCCTTTTCTGCCATTATAACCACCACCGGTCTACATTACCGTCGCCACCAACAGTCGGACGTCGGGAAATTTAACTAGCTCCGGCGAGATATTATTTTTTGGCAAGAAAAAAGTTACTGATGGGTCTCAAATTTGATTTCCAGCGAGAAAAAATTGCAGGTCAGTAAATGGGTCTCAAACTCCCATTTTAGGAATAATGATTTGCAGGTGGGAGGTTCAACAAAACTCAAATAAATATCAACCCAAAATTTAAGATGATTATGTTCAAGTGTTCTTGGTATGAACAAATAGAAGCCCAAAATGTAAGATCTGAAATCTTGTTCATAGTGAAGCAAATCAAAATTATTGTCATTTTCGTTCTTGTGTTCAAAAAATGACCACCGATGAGCAAACCCTAGAACTTAACCTGAAATCTTTAGAGTCTTGATGAACTTAACTTGAAATCTTCAGAAAACCCTTCATAATTCCGAAAACTCTAATTTTGATTTTGGGTTTCTTCACAGATCCAACCATCACTGACTCAATTTCTTATACAACCGCTATCATTGCAGCTACAAAGTCAGATCGAAGATAAGCCTCCATGGCAGACAACGATTTCACAGTTGGAGATGACCCTAACATCGTAACACCTGCGTTTTACTGATGAAGAAAGAGAAACAGTGGGGTTGACGATCGTAATGTGAGTGTGTATGTGTGCCTAAGCTCTTGAAAGACTGTAGAGAGATGGTGAGAGAGATGTCGTTCGACCTCAGATATGGGTTCTATGTATGTGTTTTGCGTTTATGATCAAAGTCGAAATCTGAAAAATCTTTGAAGAACAAAAAGATTAAATATGAGTTCTTTAACATTTGGTTTCATGTTTTTCAGATCTCTTAGGTTCATCTTCATTTTGGTTCATCTGGTGTGTGTTTTTATGTAAAAACAGGTATGTGTTTATGTTTAAGAACAAATCGAGAATGGATCAGTCGGAGAAGGGGAAATGTCGGCAATGAGAGAAAGCATAAAAATCTTGGGAAGAAAAAGAAGTGGGTGGAGGATTTTGACTTTCTTTTTCACAGGGAGAGAGAGAGGGGGGGAGGGGAGGTAGAAAGAGAGAGAGAGAGAGATAGAGAAAGATGTAACGCCTTAACTATAAAAGTATTTTAATAAATAAAAAACTTTAAAAATCAAACAACAAGGGCAAATTGGTCATTACAATAAAGTTTAAAGTAAATTGGACCAAAGTGGCAAGAAAATGAAAACATTTGGATCATGAGTGCTAGCCCAAACCTTTTTGGCCCAAAGTAGCAATTTCGACCTAACCACATGGACTACTTTTGCAATTTTGTCATCTTTTTTTTGAAGGGCGGTTTGGTGTGGTGGACAATGATATCTAATACGACAATATGTCATAACACCCAACGAACTCGGGTTCAATCCCTTTCCGAAGAGATAACAAAATCTTTAGCAACCCAGTTTTCTGTTAAGGGGTTTCAATGCTTTCGACACGGATAAAACTCGATACTATCCCCCCATAAACCCCTGGGAAGGAAAAACTGAAGTATGTCTCCGTCCAATTAAGCTGAACCTCATTAACTACTGATAGTTTTAATATAATAAGCCTTTTAAAAAATTAAGAAAGCATTAGACTTTTGAAAAGATAACTATTTAAAAATTCTAAAAACATATTTTAAAAAATGTTTAATAGCTTTTCAAACACTTTTAATATTATACCATATATTAAAATAAATTGCTTAGAAATAATATATTTTTGTAGTTTCATACTTTCACCATAAAAATAAAAAATAAAAGTGTTTTATTTCGTAGTCTATCACAAGTGACTTTAACGATAAGTTAAGAATAAAGGAAAATGTCATTGTAGCACAATGAATTTATGTGATTTGTTCGATTTTACAATTTTTTTTTTTTGCATAGGTCATCTAACTTTTACTATACATGTCAACTAGGTCATTATCATTAGATTTTAACCATTCATCCATTAAATAGTTATCTAAATTACACGAATGACCCCTATGATTTAAATTTATTTCATAGTTGGTCCCTACCAACCATGGTTTAAACTATACGATCAAAATTGTCATATTTCTGAAACTTTAGGGACCAATGTCTAACATTTTAATCATCTTCCCCATCAAATCTGGTTGAAACTAAATGCATCCCCGAAACAATTGGGTTCTTGGTTCTTTCTCACAAGAACATTTTTTTAATTACATTTCAATAGAACATTTTTCTAGAAAATTAGTATGACCCATATAAAATATAAATAAAACATTTAAAATGATTAAAAAGTAAATAGCTAATATTCTTGTAATTTGTATTTGAATAAAAAGTACTTGGTTATTGGTAGAAAGAGACTACATACATGTACATCGTCTCCCAGAGACGCCGACTGCGGAATTTCCTCCAACAATGGTGACCATTGCTTTCTAGAACCAAAATCCATGTGTTCCGACTTCATAAATTCCTCAACTTTCTTCTTTTTCTTCTTCTTTCCGACCGAAGATTTTTCACATTTCACCGGTGACGCCAGTGTAATATTCACCATGTCCACCATCGGAATCCTCCACCAGTTTCCTTCATTGTCGTTTCTCAACGCCTTCACTCTGTTTCTAGCCCTGAGTCCCAACCCCATTGGGTAGCCATGGCTAGTGTTGGCATTAGTTGAAACAATATTATTTGATTCATCGTTTACTAGAACTGAATTCGAATCCCCCATGATACTATCATTCCTATGTTCTATTTCCTCATCAAGAAGAGACTGAGTATCAAAATCATCAAGACCCTCATCGCTCAATTTCACAGAAACACAATTCGATTCGATTTTGATTTCCCCATGAACAGCAGAGCAACTGCTTAATTGTAAGTTTGATTTGGTTGTTTTCGAGGTGCTTAAGGCTTTCGAGTGGAAATTGCAATCGGAGAATTGCTTGATTCCGAAAAGGTTGAAGATGGGGACGACATATTCAAAACTGTTTTACTGGAAATAGTACTAGTACGTGGCCATTTGATCATTTGATCAATATCAAACCCACAAGTTCTTGAACCTAAACACGAGGACATTTTGAGCTTTCAAAAACTCAACTGACCCCAAATTTAATCAACCCATTCAAATAAATGACAAAATATATCGAAAACCTAAAATTTAGGGACATGGTTTCTGGGTTGCAGATGAGTTCAATCAATTTGTGAGAAAGAACAAAGAACACAACATACAATCGAAGAAGAACTAAGAACCCAATTGTTTCGGGGATGCATTGGTGTTTCCACCATATTTGATGGGGAAGATGATTAAAATGTTAGACTTTGGTCCCTAAGGTTCCAGAATTATGACAATTTTTGTCGTATAATTAAAACCATGGATGGTAGGGGACCAACTACGAAAAAAATTTAAACCATAACGACCATTCGTGTAATTTAGATAACTATTTAACGAATAAATAGTTAAAAACTAACGATAATGACCTAATTGACATCTACAGTAAAAGTTAGATGACCTAATGTGCAAAAAAAAACATAATTGATCAAGTCAGACAAATCACATAAGTTCATTGTACTAGAGTGACATTTTTCCTAAAAATAATTGCACCTTTGGTTCTTTATGTGGAACATTCACTCTCACAACAACACTTTCATATACTGATAAGTTTGGTCCTTGTGTACAAAACAAATTATAAAAAATGCCCCTGAAAATTACAAAAAGGTCCCTAAATATATTTTGTGTTACACAAGCTATTTAATATTTTTTTTATGTAGGGATGTTTGGTCAATTTGTAGAAAATAAATAACAAAAAGTGCCAATATACTTTACTAAAAAGTCCGTGCGCACTTTTTTTTTTATAGAAACAATCCATCTATTTAAAGAAAATACAAAAATGATCCCCGCCAAATAGAAAATTTATGCATCACCAACAAAATGTATACAGTAGACCCACGACCTGCGTCTCTGCGAAATGATGAATGAACAATTTCTAGTTATTATTATTATTCTAAAATATAAATTGAATATCTTTTAAAGAAAAGATAAATAATCAATTTATAATTTTCACAATTATAATTTTTTTGCTCGATGATCATTGAATTCTATTAAAGCATGTTCTTATGATTTCACCAACCAATCGACATTTGCCCACTAACCCTTTTTCATCATGTTCATTAATGAATTTTCCAAACCACTTCAGTGTGAATTTCTCTTCCCAACATTTTTTACCCAATTATTTTTCCCATTAAAGAAATATATAAAAATCAAACCTTTTCCTGATGCCTTTATTGCTCCTTTCAACAGAAAGACAAAATCTCTTTTAATTTGCTTGTTTTCTCTGTTCGCTTGCTCGTGCCTCCAACCCCCAAATAAGCTAAAGCCCAGCTCTTTTGAAGGGGAAATATATAAATGGCGATAAACTCGTCTTTCTCGTAAATTTCTTGAAAATACCCAGTTCATTTAGGGTAGTCGATCGGCGGTGGATGGCGGTGGCTGCGGCGGCGGGTGGTGGTGTTTGAGTTAAACTCAAATTGATGATAAACCGAAGCGCTTTCTTGGAGTCTTGAAAACTCCTTTTCCGAACATGGGTTTTGCTCACTTTGGTTCAATTGTTCTTCTTACTCTGTTCTTCAGGTCAAACTTTGGTCAACAACAAGAACAGCCCACACCCATTCCCAATACAGATGAGTTCTTCATCTCTGATTTCTTTCAGAAAATGGGTATTTTAAATTCTTCGATTTCTAATGTTTACAATTTTTCTTCACCCGTTTGTTCATGGCAAGTTGTTTTCTGTGATGCCAATCAAGAACATGTCATAGGTCTAAATGCTCCTAATTTGGGTCTTTCTGGTTCAATCCCCGATAACACAATCGGCAAACTCACAAAGCTTCAATCTTTGGATCTAAGCAGTAATCAGATCACTAATTTGCCTAATGATTTTTGGAGTTTGGGTTCACTGAAAACTCTTAATCTTTCGAACAACACAATCTCCATGAATCTTCCGAGTAACATCGGAAACTTCGGTTCACTTGAAAAATTAGACCTTTCGTTCAATAATTTCTTCGGTAGTCTCCCTGAATCGATTAGTTCGTTAATCAGTTTACAAGTTCTTAATCTCAATCGAAATGGGTTCGATTCCACTGTTCCATTGGGAATCTTAGCATGTCGTTCATTGATTTCTCTCGACTTTTCTTCCAACAGTTTCAATGGAAGTCTTCCCGATGGTTTTGGTTCGTCATTTCCCAAACTCAAAAGTTTGAATCTTGCTGGAAATGAAATGAAGGGAAAAGATTCAGATTTTTCGAAATTAGAATCTTTAAAATACCTTAACATTTCCAAGAATCTTTTTCAGGGTTCTGTTGTTGAAATCTTTCAGGAGTCATTGGAAGTGGTCGATTTGAGTAGTAATCACTTCGAAGGTCTTATTTCTCAGGTAAACTTTAGTTCATTAGTTTATCTTGATGTCTCCGATAATGAAGTTAGTGGAGAATTTTTCAGTAATTTAAGTGAAACCCATAATCTCAAACACCTTAATTTCGCCAACAACAGATTTTCGAAGCAAAATTTTCTCAAAATCGATCAAATTCGTAGTTTAGAATACTTAAACTTGTCCCACACGAATCTAATCGGCGGAATTGGTGACCAAATCTCGATGTTAACTCATCTGAAAACACTTGATCTCTCGAGTAATCATCTCACTGGTAAAATCCCACTTTTGACCTCAAAAACCCTCCAAAATCTCGATCTTTCTTTCAATAATCTAACCGGTGAAATACCCATTTCGCTCTTGAGAAAGCTTCCATGGATGGAAAGATTCAACTTTTCTTACAATAATCTAACCCTTTGTGACGCACAATTTTCCCTCGAAACCCTTCATTCAGCTTTCATCGGTTCATCAAATAGTTGCCCAATTGCTGCAAACCCTAATCTTTTAAAGACCAAAACTCATACCCATAAAGGACTCGAGCTTGCTTTAGCTTTAACCATTTCATTGATCGTTTTACTCGGGGCATTGCTATTTTGTGCATTCGGTTGTCGGAAAAAAACCCAAATGTGGGCCCTAAAGCAAGATTCATATAAAGAAGAACAAGTGATTTCGGGTCCATTTTCATTCCAAACGGATTCAACCACATGGGTTGCAGATGTAAAAGTTGCAAATTTAGTCCCTGTAGTTATCTTTGAAAAGCCATTACTAAATTTCACCTTTTCGGATCTTCTATCCGCCACTTCGAATTTTGATAGGGGTACCCTTTTGGCCGAAGGGCGTTTTGGTCCGGTTTATCGCGGGTTTTTACCCGGTGGGATCCATGTAGCCGTAAAAGTTCTAGTTCTTGGATCCACCATGACCGATCAAGAAGCAGCTAGAGAGCTCGAGTATCTTGGAAGAATAAAACACCCGAATCTTGTTCCTTTAACCGGATATTGTCTCGCTGGTGAAAAAAGAATCGCGATTTACGATTACATGGAGAATGGCAACTTGCATAATTTGCTCCACGATCTTCCTCTTGGAATTCAAACCACGGAAGATTGGCGTTTCGATACTTGGCAAGCAGAAGCAGATGAAAGTAACGGTATCAGTAACAGTATTAGTAACAGTAATAGTATTGGTATTCAACACGTGGGCTCAGGAGATTTGTTGGCCACATGGCAATTTAGGCATAAAATTGCGTTAGGCACTGCTCGCGCTCTGGCGTTTCTCCACCATGGATGTTCGCCACCGATCATCCATAGGGACGTCAAGGCGAGCAGTGTTTATCTTGATTTGAATCTTGAACCAAGATTATCGGATTTTGGACTCGCGAAAATCTTTGGGAATGATCTTCAAGATGAAATGGCGCGTGGGTCCTTTGGGTATGTTCCACCCGAGTTTTTGAATCAAGATGGAAGCTCGAATAGCTCGTCACCATGTGTGATTACTCCAAAATCCGATGTTTATGGATTTGGAGTGATTCTTCTTGAGTTAATATCGGGGAAAAACCCGGTTGAAGATGAATACCCAGATGAAAATAACTCAAAAGATTCGAATTTGGTGAGTTGGGTGAGAGGTTTAGTGAGGAAGAATTGTGGGTTTTTGGCGATAGATCCAAAGATTCACAACACAGGAATCGAGGCTCATATGGTGGAGGCATTGAAGATTGGGTATTTATGTACGGCTGATCTTCCGGCCAAGCGGCCGAGTATGCAACAGGTGGTTGGACTTTTAAAGGATCTTGAACCAGTCATGAATTAGTGAGAATTTTAATGTTTTTTTTTTCATCTTTTTTGAGGTTGTGGTTTTTTTTTTTTGTTAGATTGTTGTTATGGTGTACAGTTTGTTTGAATATCTTTGAAGGCAACCGATTCTAAAGAAGTTTTCGATGATTTAAACTTGTAATCTTTAAGGTGTCGTCTAATATGAAAGGATTGCATATCGTTCGAGCTAAGCTCTTTTAATGCATGAAAATATACATGTAAAAATAACTCGAATAGAAAGCTAATTTGGTGACTATAAGGTCCTGTTTTTTTTTCTCTACTAATTGTTGTCCGAAGAATGTTTACAAAATATTTAACAACATTACCTACTTTTAGGCGAATGAAAGCAAAAAATAAAGATTTGTTAAAAGATTAGCTTAGTGGGAAAAACTTAACATCTCCTTATTTGTAAAAAGTATGGCTTGATGGGAAAAATATAAACTTAACTAATATTTTTATTAAGTCTTCGAGTAAAATTCTAGCATCATTGGACCACAGCCTACTTGATAAAAAGATTTGAAGAGAATATACATGTATGAATAATGAGCTAAACGTCTTTCACGTTCATATTGACCTCATATCATCACTTGTTTGTGTTGTAAAAAAGCTAAAATGTTAAAAAAAAAAACTTAAGCACTATAAAGGTTCACTCATACCATTACATTCGTCCTTATTCGGTTTTGTATAAAGTATCATCAAAGTCACCAATTGATAAAAAAAAACATGATTCATTATTACAGAATTGTCTTATTAGAAAGACCTAGAGCTTTCTACATAAGATACTCCCGTGTGATGTAAACCTTTTTGTTGTATAGCATTGGCCACATCTATGGATTCAAACGTAGTATTTAGGCTTGGATTCCATGGAAGCTGTGTGAATCATGATGGACCACTTATGCAAAGTCCATCGATGAAATTGGTCCTTTGTGGCTCATGGACTTATGGTGGTTGTCGACCATAGGTTTGGTAACCATCAATTCTGCTATGTTCACATGCAATCACAAAATACAAATTCTATGGACCCAAACATTGATTTGTTAATAAGTTTGTTTGGAAAAATTACAGAAAATGTCAAAGGTATATTTTTTCGTTAATATATCTTATTTTTAACCACAATAACACTGTCTTTATATCCATAATAACAATATACTTATATATATATTTTTACAGAAAATAGCAATATTTATCTCATCATAGCATCACACTAATAATTATTTACACATAACAACAATGTAATTGCAGTTTTACACATACTAACGACGTACTTATAGTTTACTGCCTTATAATAGCAAGGTATATAGATTCTTTTATTAATAATAACCATACTTAACAAATAAAAGTGCATCGGCCTTTACTTGACTTATTGATCAAAAGTTTTCGTATCAACAACAATCATGCTATAATCATGTGTGTACTTGGAAAAGACGTTAATTAGTTTATTGTCTGTACTAAACATCGGCACTCTACTAATCTTAGATTCGGATGAATCCAAAAAATTATGCATCTTATAGTTCTGAGTTACAAAGAGGAATTATCATTTAGTTTCTAGTATTCTTAAGATATATCATATTTTATGCATAAAGTACAACCTCTTAATGAAATGGACATCCATTGGCCTTCCATAGTGTGGTGTTAGAGAACTTGATTCCTAGGAAAAATTAAGATTAATTTATAATGATGTAGGCCAAGATTAATTAAAAAATTGTGATGAACATGAAAGCTATGTTTTAGATGACAGAAATTTCAAATCTATGATTCCTATTAGACATCATTGGTCAACTAGAGCATGATCATGACAACCATGATAGGGATTTTATAATCAAATTATTTACCAAAAAGATATCATACACTTCCTTTTCAAACTACACATAGTTTAATGAAAACACTTGGTTATCATTAAAAGTTAGTAAATAGAAGCAATATATTTATATATAGCGAATATGTTTGTATGAATACAAGCTCGAAGATGTTACTTCATTAATAGTTACTATGTAAGACATTATATTTTAAAAATTAACCAATCGTGGCATTATACTTGACACTGAAAACCTAAACATCACTGGTTTTTCCTTAGCAGAAATAAGATCATACATCCAAAAAAAATCCTGTTAAGACATCATACTCATATTCTTCTTTTATATTGACACTGTGTATACATAGACATACAAAACACATAAAAAGATACATATATACAGACATACAAAAACATACACATTCAGAATCATGCAAACATACATGCACATAGTCAAACGTACAAATACATACGCAAACACTCACATACATATATACACATACAATCTTACACATACATACATATAAAGGGAGTGAAATCAATAAAATACAAACAAACTGATATAAGCATTACATAATCCACAGGGCGTAGCCAATATAAGGCAAGAGTGGGCCACGGAATTATTTTTAAGTTTTAAAAGGTCATCAAACTTTTGATTTTATGTTCATTTAGTCACTTAATTTTTGGTTTGATCACATTTAGTCACCTAACTTTCAGATTTGTACTCATTTAGTCACTTAACTTTTAAAATTGTGCTCATTTAGTCACTAAACTTTTTAAAAAAATTAAAACTTTAGTGACTAAATGAGCACAATTTTAAAAGTTAGGTGACTAAATGTGACAAAACAAAAATTAAGAGACTAAATGAGCACAAAGTCAAAAGTTCGATGATCTTTTAAAACTTCAAAAGAGTTAAGTGACCAAATGAAAGCAAAACCAAAAGTTAAGTAACCAAAAATGACCTAAACCCTTTTTTTAAATAAAAAGAATTAGGGTTGTGATATGGCCTATTCCATTCAAAACTTGAAATTAATAAAAGAGAATACATTGCTATCTATGTCGATTAGACGCCATTTTATATATATATATATATATATATATATATATATATATATATATATATATATATATATATATATATATATATATATATATATATATATATATAGTATGTACAATATATATTTTTGTTAAATAAAAAGAATTAGGGTTGTGATATGGCCTATTCCATTCAAAACTTGAAATTAATAAAAGAGAATACATTGTTGTCTATGTTGATTAGACTCCATTTTAGATTATTTTAATGATGTAAGACAACATCTTGTGCAACTTAAAATAAACAATTTATTTAAGAATGCATATATAGTTACATTTTGTTATCGTTTGAAGAATTTTGCCACTCGTTCATATTTTGTATATGGTTTTGACTTACCCTAAAACAAAATCCTAGCTACGCCACAATCATTACAGAGGTTTGAACATTACATAAGCCAAACAAAACAGATTTAAGAACACAATATACTCTCTTTTTGCATATACCCAAACATCATCAACCCAATCATGATAAAACTTTATTTCATCCAAAGTGAGCAAAAGCTTTTCCTTAAGATGCTGAAAATACACCAAATATTTGATTTCATATTCTTTTTATAATCTTCACCGCCTACCACTCATCCCTACACCAAGCATCAATAATTTCCGATTTAAAAAAATCACTTACCAAAATTTGAGGAGGAACCAAATGTGCTCGATTTTAAAAATCTCTCTTAAAGGCTTATTACCATATAGACATGTAGAACCATAAAATTGGAAACTTTATGGTTAAGGATGTCATTTGGGGATAAGATTTCAAGTTGGACATAGTAACTTGAGGAATTAAGCCCTCAAAATGAAGATATTAAGTCATTACGTATGTTGGGCGTAGCCTGTAGTACGTTGGCATACGTCTAAGGGGATCCCGATATGGATCGCGAGTACGTAGGGCATACGAGCCGCGTACGTGGGACGTACTCAGTCTGGGTTGACTTTTCTTGATTTTGACTTTGACCAAGGTTGACTAAGTTTGACTTTAGGTCACATTTGAGGGTTTTGATTGGTGATTAAGATTTTATTGGTTCTGATGTTAGTGGATCAGTAGGAGCCAACAAAGTAGTAGAGAGCGTATCACAGTGTTCTCGGGTTTCTTCATTTCAGGTGAGTTTCGCCTCATTATACCGTAGGTCGAAGGCACCAATATCAGCCCACTAGTTTTCAGTTATCTGTTAGTAGAGGGATGCCTTAGGGACTGTATATAGTAATGTAGGATAGACTGATGACTCTTGATCTAGGCTCTCTTACATGTTCCTTGTTTGGTTGTGGTTCTAGAGTAGGATCACTTGTCTTGGTGTCTATCTCACCTCTGATATATACGGTCATCAATTTCTTGGATTATTGCTATTTAGTATGTTGTTATGTTGTAGTGATCTATTAGATCTGCATTCTAGTATCAAGTATGCTGCTATATTGTAGTGATCTGCTAGATCTGTATCCTGGTCTCGAGTATGTTGTTATGTCGTAGTGATCTGTTAGATCGGTATCCTGGTAGGTAGGATGTTGCTATGCTATAATGCACTATTGGATCTGTATGTTATCTGTAATTAGTGGTTATCATCTGGTGGAGTGCCCTAGGGACTGCCTGTGATCACGTACGATAGCCTGAGACTCTTGATCTAAGCTTTCTTTCATGTTCCTTGTTTGGTTGTGGCTCTAGAGTAGGATCATTGTTCGGGTGGCTATATCACCTCTAGCTACTTATGGTTACGCATTTCATGGACGTTAGCTGGTAGAAAGATTGTATGTGATGAGAGGACTAATAGGTGGTAGTAAGCTGTATGGTTGTTTTTTTGTCTGTGTTACGTGTCTACTTGATCCTTGTTTGTTTATATGTCAGCATATGGTAATGGTGGGTTGAGGTGGTCCTGCTTTGTGATGTAGGCCAAGGTACCTGGTGCGGGCCGACTGTAAGTCATAGGCACAGAGGCTCTGGAAGAGTGGTTGGGTTGAGGCGGTAGGCCAACAAACCCTAAGTATACCAGCCTGATGGTTGAATGGACCCGATGCATGCTTGTATGTTTATCATATGAGGTATTTTGGGGGAAACTCACTAAGATTTTTGCTTACCTAGTTGTTTATGGTTTCAAGTATCATCGGTGATTGTCGGAAAGCAAAGGCGGGACTGTACACACTCATCAACAACATTGAGGATTCCGCGTTTTATATGATACTCTGATTTTTAATAAATGTAATTTGGAATAAATGGTTTTCTTAATAATGGATTTATAAATAGGGAAGTTTTACCTTAATAAAAATGAAAATTTTTGGTTGTCAAAAATGGGACGTTACAATATTCTTATAAATAATGGTATGTTTATTTGGTTTATCTTGATAAATTTAAAAAAAAAATAGGGGTTGGTATCACAACATGATTTGAGGGATTCAGACACACATTTGTACATGTCTGGACTCAAACCAAGGCTAAAATGTTTTTCAAACAAAGAGAATTATATGAGTAGGAGAATAAGTCGAGCAATCATTTGAAGTTCAACAAGGTGAGCCCACAATCAATTTAATTAAATTCATATGATTAAATGTTAGAGAAACTTGTTGTTATTATGAGTAATCTATTAAATATATTGATAACTTGTTTTGTAAATGCTTATAAGTCATGGATGGTTAGGGCCACATAAGATAGAATAGTCACTTCCACTTTAGTGCATGTTCTTATTTGACTGTCACCGTATTGTAGATTTGATTATTCGAACACTATATGATTTTGTGTTATGCACGGTATCATATTTACAGTACTTATGTAGATATGATGTGTCGAGTGAGTTAGAGCGGAAGATTTATTAAGTTGAGTTAGAGCGAAAGATTTATTAGGTTGAGTTAGTGAATCAAGATTAATTAGTGGTTGAGTTGAAATCTATTAAATATTGTGTGGTTTTACTAGTATAAGGCTCATACTACTATAAACACATGGCACATATTTTAATTTGATAAAGTAATGAAAGGGTTCTATGGAGATGGTATCAGAGCATTAAGGTTGCATGCACACATAGGAATTGTTGTTATACTTAAAATCCATCAGTGGTATGAGAGCCTAAAATTAGTGTCTATTGAATTGATGTAATTGTGAATTGTTCAAAGGAGAAAGGAACATAATCGATATTTTGTTCATCGAACTCGTCGAGTTGGTCTTTGAACTCAACGAGTTGACATGCAACTCGACGTGGTGTTTGCCCAACACGACGTGTTGCATTGTCAGATCCAGTAATTTCGGTTTTGATAATTATTTCATGGATTATTTAAGATAATTACCTTAAATTCGTTTTAATTGTTTAAAATTGGATATATTAATCAATAATTTTGTATCCTTATCATGAATTCATGATTGGGTTAAAAATTTTGATAAAGCGAAATTAATTTATTAATTTTATAATTAAACTTTTAACCTAGTATTTTTGAAAACATTTTAAAAATACATCATTGTAATATTTTGGTTTTAAAATTTAAAATTTAAATTAAATAGTTTAACCTTGATTTTTTTTTTAAAATTTATGAACCCTAGTATTTTAAAATGTTTAAAATACACCCTTACATATATTGTAATAGTCTCCTGCTTAGAAAAGTCAGTCATACCGTTTAGTAGGCCTTATTCATGAAGCTATCGCTCCCTTAACTAGTAGAGGGTCGTTAACCGAACAGGTTTGATAGGACACAAAACTCTCATTAATAATTATAATGGAATATATATATATATATATATATATATATATATATATATATATATATATATATATATATATATATATATATATATATCAAGTAACTAAATGTTTTTATAAAATTCTCAATTTTAGTTACTTTAGGGAAATGTGAATTTGATACAAATCCATGAAATTGCACATTGCACTTTACAAAAATCATTAGTGGAGCGTGTGTGGTTAACCAACACAATAATTAGGTTGTAAACAACATCGAGAGTACCAAGCTAATTTGTATGGTTATTTACACCTTATTTGTGATGCTCGGTATCCCAATCACAAATGGAAAGGGCATAATCGAGATTAAACATGTCATTGAATAGTTCAATGAATCTCAAAAGATCTAGGAATTTCATTTAAAACCTAATTCGTTTAATTTTTTTTGTGGTGAAATTGGTAATCGTCATTTACCTACCTTTAAATAATTTATAATTGGATTACGGCATCCCTTTTCTGAATTATGAATTATTTAGTTGGGTCCTAGCCTTAATATTTCATTTGGGTGTTATATTGAGGATTTTCTTATCTAATCGAAACTTGTCCTTTTTCTTTTTCAGATGTCAACTTCAAACAATGCTTCTGGTTCCTCCAACAACAACTCCAACCACTTCTCGCTCTTGAGCATCTGCTTAAAGGTCACTTTTGATTGCTCCAATTTTAATGCTTGGATATGTAACATCAGAATGGCCTTGCGCTTCGAGGTCTAGGAATACGTTCTCGAAAAGGAGTTGAACGAGATTGATGAAACTAAATCTACTCCTAAAGAAATAGTTGAATATAGGAGACACTGCAGTGATGCTACCAAAGTGGCATGCATCATGGTGGCTACTATGACTCTTGAACTTCAAAGGTTCTATGAGGACTATTGGCCTTATGAGATGTTCAAGGACTCGATGGAAAAGTACCATAAACATGCCCATCAAGAAAGGTACGAGATAGTCAAGTCACTCATAACCAGCAAGATGAAGAACATAGAGTCCATCACGACCCACTTGCAACGAATACAACGTTATGTGGATCGTCTGTAAAAGCTCAATGTGAACTTCGTTGAGGAATTGGCTATTGACATAGTCTTGCACTCATTTCCTAGATGTTATGATCAATTTTTTATGACTTATCATCTGAACAAGGAGGAAACCACATTGAGTCAACTCTAAAGCTTGCTGAGAAGCGCCGAGAGTGGAATGAAGGGAAAAATTATTGCCTCCACTCCTGCTGCTACTAATCCCGTCATGGCCATAGGTCAAAGGAAAGGGAAGAATAGGAAGTCTCCTCCAAAACAGAACTGGAAGGGAAAGTCTCAAGCAGGGTCGTCAAGTAATGGCTCTAAAGGCAAATCTAGTTCCAAAGCTCCCCCTGCCTCTGATCCGAAGGAGGCTACATTCTTTTACTACCATGACAAGGGGCATTGGAAGAGAAATTTCCCCAAGTACTTGCAAGAGATAAAGGATTGCAAGGTTAAGCCAACCTTGGCAGGTATTTACACTATTCTATCTAAAAACTCATCACATTCGAATTCTTGGGTTCGTAATACAAGATGTGGTTTTCATATTTGCTCTGACTTGCAGAGACTAAAAAGAAGTGAAGATGTGGATCATGGGAAGATGAACTTGATTATGGGCAATAGGATATCGTCACCTGTTACCAAGATTGGCGTTTATTCTTTAGTGCTTAGTAGTGAGTTGTGTTTAGATTTAAATAATTGTTGCTACACTTCAGAAATGACAAGAAATATTTTTTTTTCATTTCATGGTTTATATAGACAAGGTTTTAGATATTCTTTTGATAACGAGAATGGTTCTATTCATGCTTATTATAATGGTGTATTTTATTGTGAAGCATTACCTTGTGATGACGTATATGAAACTATAATGGTTGTAGACAACTTAGGAAATAGTGTGTTGCAAATTGATCCGTCTAATGGGTTAGACAAAGCATGCTTGTGGCATTGTCGTCTTGGACATATCAACAAGAAACGCATTGCCCAACTCCAAAAGGATGGAGTGTTGGAATCATTTGAATTAAGTTCAGATGATACATGCAAGTCTTGTTTCCTTGGAAAGATGAATAAATCACCTTTCACCGGTTCTTATGAAAGAGGTGAATGATTATTGGATCTCATATACACAGATGTGTGTGGGCCTTTCAGATCCACCATAAGGGATGCAAATCAATTTTAAGTGACTTTTACCGATGATTATAGCAGATATGGATATATCTACTTAATCAAGAATAATTCAGAAACCTTTGAAAAGTTCAAAGATTTCGAACATGAAGTCGAGAATCAATTGGGCAGGAAGATCAAGATGCTCAGATCTGATAAAGGTGGTGAGTATCTTAGTATCGAGTTCCACGACTATCTCAATGAATGTGGAATTATTTCACAATTGATACCTCCTAGGACACCATAACTTCATGGTGTGGCTGAGAGGTATAATCAAACCTTGTTGGACATGGTTCGTTCCATGATAAGTCGAGTTTCACTTCCAATCTCATTCCAGGGATATGCCTTAGAGATTGCCGCCCACATTCTTAATCTTGTTCCAACAAAGATTGTTGCCAAAACACCTCACGAGATGTGGACAGGGAAGGTTCCATGATCGACACATATAAAGGTTTAGGGTTGTGAAGCTTTCGTTAGACGAGAGACTCATGAAAATCTTGAACCTCGAAGTGAGTGATGTATTTTCATCGACTATCCATAAAAGTCCTTTGGATACTTGTTCTACAGACCAAGTGAGAACGTGGTCTTCGTAACACGAAGCGGAGTCTTTCACGAGAGAGAGCTCATATGAAAAGAGGACAATGGGATTTCAATTGATCTTGAAGAAATTCAACAGCCAAACGATGAAAGAACCTCTAATACTAAAACTCAATCCGAGGAAGAAATTCTTGTTGAACCTATTGACGAGTCATTACCTCTTAAATGTTCCACTCGAGTTAGAATGACACCAGATTTTTATGGTTTCCACATAACTATGGATGGTGATACGTTTATCAGTGATAGTACACTGGTAAATTTGGACGAGCCTTCTAACTACAAGGAAGTCATGGTGAGCCCTGAGTCAACTAAATGGAAAGAGGCAATGGACAACGAGATCAAGTACATGTATGACAACCAAGTTTGGAATTTGGTTGACAATGTACTAGGTCCTAAGACAGTTGGGTGCAAATGGATCTTCATGAAGAAGACTGACATGGATGGAAAGGTGCACACCTTCAAGGCTCGACTGGTTGCGAATGGGTTTACTCAAACCTAGGGGTTGACTATGATGAGACATTGTCAGTTTTTGAAGTCATACCTACAACTATAGTTATTAGACTTATCCAAGTGGGAGACTTTTGGATTAGGTGCCTAAGCCCATAACTATAATTCGTATGTACTTGAATTGACAGTGGCATGGTCTTTTTGGGTTGCCTTCACACTTGCAACTAGACATGATGATTAATTGAGGAGGAAGAATTTATTAATTTGATTAATAAATTGAAAATGATTTATTAATATGTTATGGAAATAATATATTAATTAGTAATCATATTATTAATTAATATTTAATCATAAGTTGATTTGGAATTAGTTTTGGGATTAAAGGAATTAATTAAAAGTGCAGAGACTAAAAGTGCAATTGTTCAATAGTTGAGCAAAAGGGTCCAAAACCTTCCTAGGAAAGGTGGTGGACGAAGTTCTATATATATATATATATATATATATATATATATATATATATATATATATATATATATATATATATATATATATATATATAAGATTATTCTAGAATTTCTAGAATATCTTATCATATATGGATAATTAAAGCAGGTGGATAATTACCATACTTGAAATAATGATATTTTATTTAGATTAGGGTTATCCATAACATCCTTGGTGGACTATATAAAGGGTTCTAAACCCTATGATTTTCGGTCAATCATTCTAAGAAGAAGAAACTGAAAATTGTCCTCCTTCCTCCTCTTTCATATCATTCTCTTGCATTATGTGTTTGTGAGCCATTAGAGGTGTTATACTTGTGACACTAAGTTCTCAAGCTTCAAGATCTACAAGGGAATCATTGTTATTACCATATAACAATCAAGTTATGTAACCTAAACCTAGTTTTATGTTAATTTCAAAAATTATAGTTGCATCCAAGGGTTTCTCCTTTTGTGTTCAAAGTTTGCATGTTCAATTAGAGAAAACCTAGATCCAAAGCATTAGGGTTGCATACACACATATGAATTGTTGTTATGCTCAAAACTCATCAAAAAGATACTTCCAGAATTACACAGACAACTAGCATCCTAATCATGATAAACCATGGGCTGGCACTGGTGTCTTCAACCCGCTAAACACAATGAAAAAACTCACCTCAAGTTGTTGAATCTCTCATATAGAATCTCGGTCTGCTGATCCGGAAAATCTCCGCGTTAACACCATCAAACAATACCTAATTAATAATTGGGTCTTAACCCATAACCAAGAATCTAAATCACTTTCCTATTATCTAGGGTAAAAGATCATTTTACCCTTTCCTTACTTGGCCCAAAACCAAGGCCCAACCCATTTACACCAAAAAGCCCAATAGTGGCCCATCTTCCTAAATGGGACCAAAACCCATCATGGGCCTAATCCAAGAAGGCCCAAAACCCTAAATGACACCCAAGGATGCAAATGGGCCCAAGAACAGTAAGGCCCAAAGTCAGAAACTAGTGGCCCATTAAGGCCCAAAAGCCCAAAACAATGCCTCACGTCGTGACCAATCCTTGGTCACGTCGTGAGACGTGTCCAATCTGATTCTGGGACTCACTCCTAACTCAAAAGACTTAGTGGGGGCGGTGACTCATGCTCACATCGTGAGACCTTATGGCTCACGTCATGAGAACAGTCTAAAGCCAAAACCACCTTTTCAATGTTCCTAATCTATTTGGCCCTTAATTTCACTACTTCCAGAAGCTAAAGAGGACCCTAATGGTCCATAAAAATGCTTGCTTTGTGGACATGCATGCACCATGCATGTCCCTTCACCATTTTAGGTCATAAGCACAGATATGGCCTCAAGTCCTCAAGTAAGCTATATTACTCCATAAAATCCCATATATAAATGATATATGCCTCAAAAGACCATTTGAATCCATAAAGTTGCTAACTTTATGGATCTACTCCACACTAATCAAGCCAAAACATAAGAAAATGGGCCAAAAACCTAGATCTAGCAATGAAATGGAGTAAAGCTTGAGTCTTGATACTTATAATGGTCCAAAAAGATGAAAGTTGATGATGATGAAGATACCAAGCAACTTCCTTCCCAAGATGCTTCTTCTTCTCTCCTTTTTCCTTCCTTTCCACAAGCAAAATACCAAATAACTCAAGGTGACATGAAATCTAGGGTTTCTAGAGGCTTAGAGGGTGAGAGAGGCTGACGATGAGTAACCCTAGCCTCTCATTCCCTTAAATACCCAAAAATTAGGGCTTGGGGTCATTAATCTATTCTCACGTCATGAGACCTTATGTCTCACGTCGTGAGACTCCAACAATATGGGTCAACGGTTCAATACCCACGACGCGACCCCCAAAATCTCTTGTTGTGAGGACCCTCAAAATGCAAGAATGAATGAATTTAGTACCTTAGGGTTCCGGATGTTACACCACAACCCATCAAATTCTGCGGGCTTCGTATTAAAGTAATCCTGATACTACATTGACCCACCTCTCTATGGTACTGCAGCAATAACAGTTGCAGTGGTTAAGACAACAGCAACATCGGTGACAAAAGTGTAATGCCTATCAAATATCTCAATCAAAATGGTCTTAACAAACCCGAAAAGATTTAGAACTATCTCCTTGACTACTAGGGTCACCTGAGTGGATATCATATCTTGAATCTCATTTTCGCACAACCTCGACCCCTCTTGGACTCCCACACTCAAACTGGAACCCCTGGTCATCACCATACTGAAAATATATAAGGGATAAAGTCAAGAAAAAGGTCATATTTATCACATGTTATACCCTCAACTACTTGCTCCTCATGGACCTTAGGACTTTTCTTGAACCTCCAACGGATCCTATGCTTCTGGTCATACGAGCTCATACTACCTTTTACACCTATATGTATTCGCCTTAAGGATCGTCCCAAAGTTCTAAGTCGCTACACTTAACCACATATAGGCGTACTAACACATGCCTATACGCTCAGGAGAGCTACAAGTTAAAACATCCTAGATCCTCATCCTAGGAATCTCCTGGACCATGCTCTTACACCGTTATAAGCCTCTAGAAACACTTCTGGTAACCTCGTGTATGTAAGTCGTACATGATACATTATAAAATAGTCTGTCAAATAAATGATTCTACCCTAAATCCATAACCAAATAAAGAACATGTAATAAGGCTAAATCAAACATTCTAAGAATATACAATCCTGATCATGTACAAGTATAGAGCATATGTTTAGCAATTAACAACATCAATCAAACTCCAAGCAACCTCCTAGGCTACATGAAATCAAGGATATCAGGAAATTCTATGCAATTCCTGAAGAGATTCTTAGTTTATCCACTAGCATGCATTTCTAACAATCCATATCTCAGCATATATATATATATATATATATATATATATATATATATATATATATATATATGTGTGTGTGTGTGTGTGTGTGTGTATAATTAGAGGACCTTGTTTGCGACACCGATCCAACAATCAAACAAGAACATGACAACTAACCGAATTCATGTCTATAACCCAACCACTCTTTTAAATTTTATTTTCAAAAACGTTAGTAAAACTTTCAGATCCTAGTTTGATTTTGGATTCACATGAATGTTCATCCAAATCCATAAAACCATCATTCTGATACCAACTAGTAATGTCCCAAATTTTCAAGGAAAAACTTTTTTTAAATTATATTTTATTTTTACTACCATTTAGTTTTTGGGGGCGGTGGCGGGGAGTTCTATCATGAATAACCTACCGGGGGGGGGGCAAAATAATTACCCTATATTTAACTATTTTATTTATAGAAAATTGTTTAACTTAGAGTAGTTAAAGTGTAATATATGTTTTTATATAAATAGTTAGTGTAATATGTAAGGCTAAACAAAATAAATAAGTTAAATAAGGTTAAATAATGGAGTTTAGGCCAAGCAGGCTTAAAGGGGATTCATGGGAAATAGGGGTGGGATTAGGATGGTCTTGAAATTTATGGGTCGGGTCGGGGGAAGCGAAATGGGAGAATTCATGGTTGGAAGGAAAGATAAGAATTCAAAGATAGGGGCGATGTGGGGGAAGCTATTTCCACCCCTATTTGGTTTTGTTGACGTTCCTATACGAGGGTGGCGAATTGCGGGTAACAGAACGAAAAGGGAAAAAGGTTTCATCAAAAACTACATGTCAGGATATAATGATTTTTCTATATGAAAGGTTTAGACATAATACCCATGATGAATAGATGGTTAGCTGAGGAACACATATGGTGTGGTGCAAGGTGCTAATTTGTAGGGGTGGTGATGTGGGGAAAGTAAAGACAACCAAATACTAGTAAGTGGTTGTATAAAGGGTGAGATTTAAAAGTGGAAGTATAAAGTATCTTTTTGGTTGTTGTAGAAGAAAGGATATGGAGAAGATATGTGTCCATGTGAAGAGGCAATATGTTGGTAGAAGGTAAGATTGGAACAAAAGAGATAAAACCATATTGTTGATGGTTTGGAGCTTACATTCAGACTTTCCATTTTGTGGAGACATGTGTAGGAATGAAAATCTTAATTGAATTGCAAGAGTGGAAAAGTAACCATGAAAATGTTTGTTATTGTATCCCCCCCCCCCACACACACACACAGGTTTTGATGGTTTTACCTAATTGATTTTGAATGTAATTAGAAAACCCAGAAACTTAGAAAAAACATGATATTTCTGACTAATTGGATACACCCATAGTTAATTATAAAAATATCCTTTAATATAACATAATAACACACGCCACTGGTAGTAGTAATATGGGAAGTTTACCACATCTAAATGAGTAATATAAAAAAAAAATCAAAAAATAGAATATGAAATATGGAAAGGAAGTTTGAAATTTTTTCTAACATAAAATGTATCACAAATTACCTTAGAAAAAAAATTGACTGCATGAAATAAATTTATTAGAAATTAAAGACTAAAAAATTGGATTATTGTGATGACCAAGACATTGGTGCTAAATGGTTGGAATTTTACAAATAAGCACTTGAGGGGTGGTGGTGGTAACCGGGTAGAGAGGACCTCACTATCACATAGGATTAGGGATTTATGGGTCTTGTAATCCTAAATAGTATTACCAAATTTGTCATATTCAATAGTACATTTATTATGACAAGTGAATTTATGCACATATATATAATGTTTTAAATAATATATGGGGTAATAAGAATATTACGTAATTAAAGAGGAGGGTGTGAGTTTGGGATGAGAAATTTGGAATGGACAATGGATACTACTAGAATTTGGGATCCATTACCAACAAGGTTGGACCAATATTCATATTTATCAGTAATAAAGTCTAGGAGACATGTATTTGCACAAACATGATATGTCGTGTATGTAACCATAATCCAGTCAAACATCCTCGAATCCTGAAGACAATGTAACACCCGATTTATGAGATTCCGGTCCGACGCGATTGTATGTTGTTTGAGGCATGGCCATGTCATTTTGGTGTCCGTCTGTGGTGTGGTGGCCACTAGAGCCCAAAACCTTAGATCTCGGACTTCAGACCCTATTTAAGGAATGTTAGCCCTAGGGTTTCTTCCATCCTTCAACCTTCATGTTCCAGAATCAAACCCCATCCTCCCTAAGCCTCTCCTCTCCTTACACCTTATGTGTTTGATGTTTTTGGAGCTATGGAAGAAAGATTCATCCCCTTTTTAGTTTCTGTTGTGCTTCATGGTGATAATTCAGCTGCTTTAGCCTCATTTGGACCTTTGTAAGTCTTCAAGACTCAACTTTTATGCATCTTACACTATGGATCTAGAGATTTAAGTTATTTTGGTCAGTTCATGTATTGTGGATGGTGTTTTGGGAAAACTCCAGGATAATGCTTGCAACTTTATTTTCCCTTAAGACTCTAGGAGTGTTTTGTGTTTTGGATTTGGTCTTTAATCTCCATTTACTATCATGCTTGGATTTCTGACCTTATTTTCACCATTTTAACCTAGAATGGTGTGAGTCATGCATTGGGAATGCATGTCCATAAAGTTGTGATATTATGAGTTACAAAAGAATATTAATGCCTTCTGAAAAGTAAGACTTGGACTTGGAAGATTAAGTGCTTACTGAGTTGAGCGTGCAACCACAATAACTGTGATGCGACCATGGATTAACGATGACGCATGTAACATTTAGATATTCGGGTTAGTCAATTTAGAGATGAGGGGCGTCAAAAATAAATTTTTGATAGAGGATTATTTAGGATAAATAATCATAACTAAGTTGTAGTGTATGTGACAAGGTTTCCGTACATATAAAGAAAGCTGAAATCCGAGTTAGAACGAAGAAGTTATGACCCGTCGAAGTTTCTCAAAAGAATTGACACGCCACTACGTGACGTAAATAGTGAATTTACAATAAAATGATTTTTAGACTTAACAATATAAATGAAAGTCGTACTGTTCGTTAAACCGAGAGTGTGCATAAAAAGAACGTCCAAATCTGACTTCGTATGAGGAAGTTATGATTTTTCTAAGTTTCGGTATAGCAGTAAACAGCTCAAAACTCGAAATAAAGATTGAGTGATTTTTAGTCAACACAATCTAAACGAGAATCGAAGATCTCGTTAATAGTAGCGTAACGATAAAAAGACAGACGAAAATGGACGTCGGATGAAGAAGTTATGAAAATTTAACGGACTTTTCCTGTCTCGGCTCGTTAAAAATATAATATTAATATAATATTAACAATAAAGTGAAAATTAGCCAACAAAGTCTAAATGAAAGATGTAGAGAATTATCTCACCTACATGTGGATAAAGAATGTCAAAAACGGAGCTCGTATGCAAAATATATAGATTTTTGAAGTTCGGAGCACAAGCTTCGAGAATTTGACTGCATTCACGACGTGAACACAGTGTTCACGACGTGAACACAATGTTCACGACGTTAACACAGTGAACGAATCGTTTCGATCCTAGAAGACACACGACAAGACTTAGGGATGACCAGGATCAAAGTCACGACGTGAACATACATGGTTCACGACGTGAAAGTCGAATTTTCAGCTTATAAATAGAAATTGAGCCCTTCGGGTTTATATTACCAATTCTCATTTCTCTTTCGCTTTAAACACTCTTTTAGCCTACTTTAAACCCCCTGAAGTCTCGATACCATCCTTGACACCCGAAGCAAGTCCCGAAGCCTTGAAGATCCCGAGAAAAAGAGTTTTCGAGCCGAAACTCTGCCCACGTGAAGCCCGGTTTTTTAAGATATCCCGGTTTCATCGAAGAATATTACTTTATAGAGCCGTAATGATGTCTGATCATCGTCTTATCATGTGAGTGCATAGTCCCTTTCATGAACATGATTTTAATACAAGTATTGTTTGAATGTATTAAATATATGCTTTGTGTGAGTTATTTGATGATGTCTCAATTAAGTGTTAAAGAACATACCTGATTGTTTATGATAACTTAGGTTAAAGAGTAAACCTAAAGTTTGCTATAATGGTTATAGGGTAGTATCTCTTTATGAGTACGAGTGAGATATATACGGAGAATAGAACTTTAAAAAATGTCATTGATCCGGAAGCATGGATTAGACATAGTTATCCGTCCTTAGTCCGAGAGTATGGATTGGACTTAGTTAATTGTCATTAATCTGGGAGTATGGATTAAGACTTAGTCAGTTGTCATTAATCCGGGAGTATGGATTAAGAAATAGTCAGTTATCCTTAGTCCGGGAGTATAGACAGGACATAGAATCTGTCATTAGTCCGGGAGTATGGATTTAGACATAGACCAATTGTCCCTTATCTGGGAGTATGGAATGGGCACAATCATGGACTCAAGAATATGGATTAGATCCGGGAGTAAGAGTTAAAATTTAAGGTCCAAGGGTATGGATTGTCTCGTTGAGAGGATTGGCGAGGTGGGGTAAGAGTTGGTTATATATATATATATATATATATATATATATATATATATATATATATATATATATATATATATATATATATAGAGAGAGAGAGAGAGAGAGAGAGAAAAAAAAATTCTATATTGTGTGAATTCTAAATTATATATATATATATATATATATATATATATATATATATATATATATATATATATATATATATATATATGTTATAACATTGTGGGATTGAAATCCCTATGTACTCACCAGGTTTTCCAGACCTGACCCACTCAATATTTTTATATCACAAGTATCGATACAAAGACACATTACACTGAGAGATTAAAGAGATGTATATCATTAGTGTAGATGAATGTAAGGTTGATTTATGCTTATGTTTCAGTATTGACGACGACATCCCAAATGTTTTAAATGAATAAAATACATTTCTTCGGAAATGCTTTGATAAAGTATTTATCATGTATTTTCTGGGAACACATTCCGCAACATTTTTATTAAAGATTACTTTGCTTTTATTTTAAAAAGCATAAACGAAATCGGTCTTTTCTGGCCGTGAAAATGAGGATGTCACAATGTAGTAGAGAAAGGAGTCTCTTGACAATTTTGTCATGACTCGATCACAACACAGTCAAGGACTGACTACGGCCCGGTGGTTGTTGATAGTTGACTTTTAGTCAAATGTGATGGGTTTGAGTCCTTGAGGGGAAAAAGTTATTTTGTCCATATAATAGCTTCTATTTAGATCTAGACTCGATGAGGAAGTGTAGATAAAAGTTTTACCTTAATTATTAAGCTAAAGTTATATATTATGTAGCGATTTGAGTAGGACTCGATCCCACCAGCTTGGGTTGTACATTTCATCTTTTCCGGTGTTCAGGTGAGTTCTCATGAACTTACTTATTATATACACTATGTGTTATATGTATACTAAGTAAAGATAGACCTATCTGAGGGAATATAATTAAATGAAAGGGCTATAAGACCATAACAGACCTCTCCAAGGGAAGTGGCCAAGAATATGATAGATTGATCAAAGGGAAGTAGTCAATATTAGGTCAACTAGAGATAGACCTCTTGGAGGGAATCTAGTGGACTAGAGTCAATTACGCAAGCATATATTTTATGTGTACAGTTTATGTGGTTTATATGTGATGTCTATATGTATTATGTGAAATGCATATGATCTGTATAATGAGTGAGTTTATTGATTACTCACTAAGCCTTAGGCTGATAATTGCTACTTTATGTTTTAGTTGCAGGTCCTTCAGGTTTGAAGGGAAAGGAGTTGGCTTGACTGAGATATCTAGATATTCTCGGTGGGGAATGACATCTATTTTATCAATTTTATGTTATGCCTGGGCTTTGAAACAAGATTTACCTTCCGTTCTTTATTATGTTTATGTTGATGTAATGCGCTGCAATGATTTTATGATTCATTAATGATTTTGAGTAAAAACCTTTTACTAAAACCTACACTCTAATTTCAAAAATTTCAAGTTATGAATTGTATTGGTGTTACAGATACATGTCTAAGAAGAGTTATGATAAATTTATGGCTTGGTCCGGTCCAAACTAAGTCTGTAGAGGTAGAACTTCTATGGTAGGTTGTTATAATAGATGGTTGGAGTGTTGGCAGGAACAACCCAAAGTTAGGCAAAATGTGTTGTTGGACCAGAAGCTAGGGCTGCTCAGTGGTCTTTTTGGCGGGCCGAAAATACCATCTCTGTTGGGACCAGTCCACATCTCATGAGGAGTTTTGGCAACTTTCTTTGTAGGGACTAGATTAAGGATATGGGCGGCAGTCTCTAAGGCATACCCCCAAAATGAGATTGGTAGCGAAGCTCGACTCATCATGGAACGAACCATATCCAACAAGGTTCTATTACGCCTCTCAGCCACACCATTCAACTGCAGTGTCCTGGGAGGTGTCAATTATGAGACAATCCCACATTCCCTAAGATAGTCAAGGAACTCTGAACTAAGATACTCACCACCTCGATCGGATCGAAGCATCTTAATGTTTCTGCCCAATTGATTCTCGACTTCCTGTTTAAATTCCTTAAACTTTTCGAAAGTCTCTGACTTATGCTTGATTAAGTAGACGTATCCATATCTACTGTAATCATCAGTAAAAGAAAAACAATAACGATTAGCATCCTTTGTGGCATGTTTGAAGGGCCCACACACATCCGTGTGCACAAGATCCTGATGGGTTTTGAGCATTCTAACACTTCCTAAGTGTACATGCAACCCTAATAACCTTGGATCTATGTTTGTCTAATTATCATGCAAAGTTGAATTCCAAGGTTATATTCCTATCTAGCATACATGGGGAACAATTTTAACTTGAATCATAGATAGAATAACTTACCTTGTTGTTGCTTGTGTTCCTTGAAACCTTGTGAGCCTAGCACCCCAAGTGTGATGCCTCAAATGCTTCACACAACACCAAATGCTCTTGGAAAGACTCTTGAGATAACACACACTTCTCAAAATCGGCCAAGCCCTCTTGTTTCTTAGTGTTCAACTTGTGTAGCCAATTTTGTGGAGAATGGGTCTCTTATATAGTGTTGACACATCTAGGGTTACACCATGTAAACCCTAATGTGTCATGACTCTTCATTTCCATGACCCATGGGTTTGTAACTCCCATGGAGCATCCATGGAGCATCCTATGGGTAGAACCCAACTTGATAATCCATGGAGCCTCTTAGCCCACTATATAAGATATAGATGATTTACATAAACAACCCATATATTTAATTAGTTATCCTTTGATCACTTAATTAATTCCAAATTAATTCTTTGATCAACTAATCAAATAATATTATTAATATATTAGAACTTATAATATATTAATAATCTCCAAGTGTTATTTCTCTCATTTAGTCTATCCAATTGCATGGTGCCATGCAACCCAAATGGACCATGCCGGGTCGGGTCAAGTACAAGCCCGAAATAGTTATGGACTTAGACACCTTATCCAACAGTATCCCACTTGGATAAGTCTAATAACTATATCTCTAGTACTTCAGGAACCGACCGGCAATCGTAGCTCTTTCAAGGTCTCTCGGAACTGAGAAGATGATGGTACGCCATTTAAGATAAGTGATCATATAATCCTCCGTTCTAGATATCAGCCGGACAAATACATGGAACATTATCTTGCTTGTTGTCCAGCATTTGTTTCCCGATTTCCGATTTGTTTGACATAGAACTTAATTGAACACATCAACTTAGTTCTGACCGGGCCCGGTACATGGGTCAAAACAAAATCATCGAGGGGCCCAGATATCAGCTTCTAATCCAAGAAGGAACAGAAAAACTTCGACTCATATGTTTGTTCTACCACTCATTGAATTACACACAAAAGTACGTTTTATAACATCGAGTTACCAATGCGGTTTCGTACAGTCAATGCATAACCAACTTGTAAGTAACAAATCATATCTCTAGGTTTGAAGACTTATATGATATTACCGTTTCACGATCACTCGAGATAGAATTCCATGAAGTGATTCCAGTGAGCGTGGGTTGAATCCAATGCTCAGAACTTATGAGCACTCATGATTGTTGTAGCCTTGTCCAAGACCTCTACAACCAACCATGACAGTCTTGATTCATATCTACTTCCAACATATGATCGACTGTGGAGGTTTGAATAATATGTTATACCAAACAAAATTATTCTGGAAGTCAAAACATGCAAAAGAAATATAGTAAACGATCGACAAGAGATAGTAACACTTTACTCATAAATAAAATACTTTTTATTCATCATCAAATGTCAATTACACTTTACAAATTTCGAGATTATCTAACTACTAAATCTAATATCATCCTTCAGCCCTATGCTCCGAGCATGCTGAAGATGCTTAACCCGAGACAGTCCCTTTGTGAGGGGATCTGCTGGATTCTCATCTGATGATACCCTCTTTGCCACGAGGTGTCCTTCTTCGATCCGATGTCTAATGAAATGGTATTTTCTGTCGATGTGTCTGGATCTCCCATGATCCCTTGGTTCCTTGGCTAAGGCAACAACACTTTCACTATCACAGAAAATTTCCATTGGCTCTTTAATAGCTGGTACAACTCCAAGGTCTCCAATGAAGTTCTTCAGCCATATAGCCTCCTTTGCTGCTTCGCTAGCTGCAATATACTCTGATTCACAAGTAGAATCTGCCACTGTCTCTTGCTTGGAACTCTTCCAAGAAATTGCTCCTCCGTTTAGGGTAAAGACCCAGCCCGACTGAGAGCGGAAATTATCCCTATCAGTCTGGAAGCTAGCATCACTATACCCTACAACTCTCAAGTCATCACTCCCACCGAGGGTAAGAACCCAGTCCTTAGTCCTCCGTAGGTACTTGAGGATATTCTTTACCGCAGTCCAGTGTGCCTTGCCAGGGTTCGCCTGATACCTGCTAACCATGCTCAGGGCAAAGGCTACATCGGGTCGAGTACACGTCATAGCATACATGATCGATCCTACAGCCGAAGCATAAGGTGTTCGACTCATTTCTGCTATCTCAGCCTCAGTGCTAGGGCTTTGTGTCTTACTCAATCTGGTGTTACTCTGGATGGGTAACTCTCCTTTCTTGGAATCCTGCATGCTGAATCTCTTCAGCACCTTATCCAAGTAGGTACTCTGACTAAGTCCAATTAGTCTTTTACTCCGATCTCTCAAGATCCTTATCCCTAGAATATAGGCAGCTTCACCAAGGTCCTTCATAGCGAAACACTTCCCAAGCCAGGATTTTACTTCCTGCAGGGTTGGAATGTCGTTTCCTATGAGTAGTATGTCATCCACATACAATACCAAAAAGCTAACTATACTCCCACTAGCCTTGACATAAACACAAGATTCATCTTCACTCCTAGAAAAGCCAAATTCCTTGACCTTTTCATCAAAGCAAAGATTCCATCTGCGAGGTGCTTGCTTCAATCCATAAATGGATTTCTCAAGCTTACACACTCTATTAGGGTACTCGTTGCTGACAAAACCCTCTGGCTGACTCATGTAAACATCTTCAGCCAACTTCCCATTAAGGAAAGCGGTTTTGACATCCATCTGCCATATTTCATAATCATGAAATGCAGCTATGGCTAACAGAACCCGAATAGACTTAATCTTGGCTACTGGAGAAAAGGTCTCATCATAATCCACTCCAGGAATTTGAGAGAAGCCCTTTGCAACCATTCTAGCCTTATAAGTGTGTACTTTACCATCCATGTCGGTCTTCTTCTTGAAGACCCATTTGCACCCTACTGTCTTACGACCTGGTACATTTTCAACCAAGTTCCAAACTTGATTGTCATACATAGATTGTATCTCGCTATCCATAGCCACTTTCCATTTAGCAGACTCGGGGCCTGCCATGGCTTCCTCGTAGCTGTTAGGGTCATCTTGACTTACTAGTGTCTCATCACTAATAAGTGTCTCACCTTCTGCAGTAATATGGAAACCATAGTAATGCTCAGGTGCATTCCTAACTCTCGTGGAACGTCTCAGAGGTACAGATTTGTCAATTGGCTCAACAGGAGTTTCCTCCTCAAGTTGAGGGCTAGAGTTTGAAGTTCCTTCACCGCTTGATTCTTGAATTTCTTCAAGATCAATTTGCCCCCCACTGTCTCCTTGGCTTATAAACTCTCTTTCTCGAAAGACTCCTCTTCTTGCTACAAAAACCACATTGTCACTAGGTCTGTAGAAGAGGTAACCAAAGGATCGCTGTGGGTAACCGATGAAAATACACCTCTCGCTTCGAGGTTCGAGCTTATCATGAGTCTCGCGTCTCACGAAAGCCTCGCAACCCCAAATCTTGATGTGGTCTAGTTTAGGTACTTTACCAGTCCACATCTCGTGAGGAGTTTTGGCAACTTTCTTTGTAGGGACTAAATTAAGAATATGGGCGACAGTCTCTAAGGCATACCCCCAGAATGAGATTGGTAGCGAAGCTCGACTCATCATGGAACGAACCATATCCAACAAGGTTCTATTACGCCTCTCAACCACACCATTCAACTGCGGTGTCTTGGGAGGTGTCAATTGTGAGACAATCCCACATTCCCTAAGATAGTCAAGGAACTCTGAACTAAGATACTCACCACATCGATCGGATCGAAGCATCTTAATGTTTCTGCCCAATGAATTCTCGACTTCCTGTTTAAATTCCTCAAACTTTTCGAAAGTCTCTGACTTATGCTTGATTAAGTAGACATATCCATATCTACTGTAATCATCAGTAAAAGTCAAATAATAACGATTAGCATCCCTTGTGGCATGTTTGAAGGGCCCACACACATCCGTGTGTATAAGGTCCAACAAACCTTCACCCCTCTCACACGAACCTGTGAAGGGTGACTTTGTCATTTTTCCAAGTAAGCATGATTCGCAACTATCATCTGACTTTAGGTCAAACGACTCCAAGACTCCATCCTTTTGGAGTTGGCCTATGCGTTTCTTGCTTATATGTCCAAGACGACAGTGCCACAAAGATGCTTTATCCAAGTTATTATTAGTAGAATCAATACACAAAACATTATTTCCTAAGTTATCTACAACAGATACAGCTTCATACACACCATCACAAGGTAATGCTTTAAAATAAAGAACATTATTAAAGAAAGCATCAATAGAACCAACTTCATTATTAAATGAAAAGGTAAACCCTTGTTTGTACAAAGCAAGAAAGGAAATAATATTTCTTGCCATTCCTGGCGAATAACAACACTTATTCAAATCTAAACTAAACCCACTACTTAGCGATAAAGTATAAACTCCAATCTTGGTGACAGGTATAGCTTTCCTATTCCCCATGATCAAGTTTATCCTTCCTTGCTCCACATCCTCACTTCTTCTTAGTCCCTGCAAGTCACAACAAATGTGAATACCACACCCGGTATCAAGGACCCAAGAATTAGAATGGGGTGAGTTATTAGAAATGATAGTGTAAATACCGGCATGGTTGGGTTTAACTTTCCCATCCTTGACATCTTGCTGGTATTTTGGGCAGTTCCGCTTCCAATGAGCCTTTTCATGGCAATAGAAGCATTCAGCCTCTTTTGGGTCAGAAGAAGGAGTAATGAAACCTTTCTTGGTTCCACTTGAAGAAGAGCCATCAAGGGTCCGAGCCTTGGTACCCTTAGAAGAGCTCTTTCTCTTCCTCCCTCGACTTTTCCCGATTGCCAAAACCGGAGTAGAGTTTGGAGTAGGAGTGATAGCAACCGACTTCCCCTTAAGACCTGTTTCTGCGGTCTTGAGAAGTCCCTGAAGTTTGCTGAGGGTGACTTCTTCCTTGTTCATGTGATATGTCATGCGGAATTGATCATAGCACGATGGTAAGGAATGCAAAATAATATCTATTGCAAGATCCTCCGGGAAGTTCACATTAAGCTTCAGCAAACGATCCACATACCTTTGCATTTTCTGCATGTGGCTCGTGACGGATTCCCCGTCCTTCAACATGGTTGTTATCATGGAGCAGATGATTTCATACCTCTCTTGTCTTGCACTTTGATGGTATCTTTCCATCAAATCTTGGTGCATGTCATAAGGGTAGAAATCCTCATAAGACTTTTGGAGTTCCGCTATCATCGTGGCCATCATGATGCAAGCCACTTTCGTAGCATCCCTTTCATGTGCCCGGAATTGAGCGATCTCCTGAGGAGTTGCAGTGGACTCATTAATCTCCTTAAGCTCCTTGTCAAGGACATATTCTTTGTCCTCGTAGCGGGTAATCATCCTGATGTTTCTGATCCACTCATTAAAGTTGGATCCATCAAAGGTGACTTTCCCACACAAGTTCATAAGGGAAAAGGAGCCATTAGGATTAGAGCCAGAAGCATTGTTGAAAGACATCTGAAGAAAAGAGGACAAGATTAGTTTAGATAAGAGAGTCCTTAATAAAACACCCAAATGTAATATTAAGGCTAGGATCCAATCACAATATAATATAACTTAGAAGAGGTATGCCGTAATCTAAGCTATATCATATTTGAAAGGTAGGTGAATGACGATTCACCAATTTCCACCACGAAAACCGCAATATTTTAGTATTAGGTTTTTGAATGGTTCTTAGAAATTCCTAGATTCTTTGAGATTCAATGAACTTTTCAAAGGCATGTTTCAATCTCGAGTGTGCCCTCCAAGTTTTGTGACTGGGATACCGAGGATCACAAAACGAGGTGTGAAGTAACCATGCAAATCACTTGGTACCCTTAAAGTTTATCACTCAATCGATGTGCCGGTTAACCACACACGCTCCACCGATACTATAATAAACCCTAAGTCACCCTTTACCTACCTTGTTAAGTCCAAGTTAGTGTGCCGGTTAACCACACACGCTCCACCAACGACTTAATCAAAGTGTAAAGTGTAATTTCATGGAATAGCACCTTATTCACATTTTTCCTAAAGTAACTAAGATTGGGAATTTAATAAAAACATTTAGTTACTTTATAATATTCATCATACTTTGAATGAGAATTAGTAAGTCCTTGTCTTACCCGTTCGGCTAACGACCCTCCACCGATCAAGCAAGCGGTGGGTGAGAGTGGACACCCATTAAGTCACCATTTTATAGGCAACAACCTTATACCCACCTTATAGACCGGCTTCGTGAATGAGGCGTACTAGCGGTAAGACGACTTTGTTCTTATACATATATATATATATATATATATATATATATATATATATATATATATATATATATATATATATATAATTATTTAAATCATAATAATATAAATATAAGGGTTGAATTTTAACTTTTAAAATTCTAGGGGTTGGAACTAAAGTTTTAACTTAACTTTACTTGTTCCAAAACTTGAGGGCAAGTTTTGTAAACTTTCAAAACTTTTCATTTCCTGTAACTTATGAGTTTAATAGAGTAATAAAATGAGGACTTTTCATTTTTCCTAACTCTTGTGTTCTTTTAATGGTTTTTAATCCAAGAGACTTTTGGTTTTCCATAACTTGAGGACAAGTTATGGACTCCATTAAAACACATTATGATCATGAATTAATCTACCACATAGGTTACAAATAATTCCTATGATCATCTAAACATCATAAGAACAAGAATATGAATATGAACACTTTCAAAATCACAATTAATCTTTGTAACTTTGATAACTAGTTGTTGTAAATGAGTTAGAAAAGACATTACACCTTCTAAAATAAGTTTTCAGGTACCAAAACATTTTAGGGTAATGATTCTAATCCATTTCCAGGAACTCAAGTCGAAATTCTGCACTCTGTCGACCCTACTCGCCGAGTGCATAAACCTACACGCCGAGTAGGTTGAAGATACACATGAACTCGACGAGTCCTCCCCATGGACTCGCCGAGTCCATCAGTCAGACAGCAGAATTTTCAACTTTCTTCAACTTTTAAGCACAAATAACAAACAAACAAGCCTAGGCTCTGATACCACTGATGGGTTTTGAGCATTCTAACACTTCCTAAGTGTACATGCAACCCTAATAACCTTGGATCTATGTTTGTCTAATTATCATGCAAAGTTGAATTCCAAGGTTATATTCCTATCTAGCATACATGGGGAACAATTTTAACTTGAATCATAGATAGAATAACTTACCTTGTTGGTGCTTGTGTTCCTTGAAACCTTGTGAGCCTAGCACCCCAAGTGTGATGCCTCAAATGCTTCACACAACACCAAATGCTCTTGGAAAGACTCTTGAGATAACACACACTTCTCAAAATCGGCCAAGCTCTCTTGTTTCTTAGTGTTCAATTTGTGTAGCCAATTTTGTGGAGAATGGGTCTCTTATATAGTGTTGACACATCTAGGGTTACACCATGTAAACCCTAATGTGTCATGACTCTTCATTTCCATGACCCATGGGTTTGTAACTCCCATGGAGCATACATGGAGCATCCTATGGGTAGAACCCAACTTGATAATCCATGGAGCCTCTTAGCCCACTATATAAGATATAGATGATTTACATAAACAACCCATATATTTAATTAGTTATCCTTTGATCACTTAATTAATTCCAAATTAATTCTTTGATCAACTAATCAAATAATATTATTAATATATTAGAACTTATAATATATTAATAATCTCCAAGTGTTATTTCTCTCATTTAGTCTATCCAATTGCATGGTGCCATGCAACCCAAATGGACCATGCCGGGTCGGGTCAAGTACAAGCCCGAAATAGTTATGGACTTAGACACCTTATCCAACAGTATCCCACTTGGATAAGTCTAATAACTATATCTCTAGTCGGCGATCTCCTGGGGAGTTGCAGTGGTCTCATCAATCTCCTTAAGCTCCTTGTCGAGGACATATTCTTTTTCCTCGTAGCGGGTAATCATCCTGATGTTCCTGATCCACTCACTGAAGTTGGATCCATCAAAAGTGACTTTCCCACACAAGTTCATAAGGGTAAAGGAGCCATTAGGATTAGAGCCAGAAGCAACATTGTTTGAAGACATCTGAAGGAAGAGGACAAGATTAGTTTAAATATTAAGAGAGTCCTTAATAAAACACCCAAATGTAATATTAAGGCTAGGATCCAATCACAATATATTATAACTTAGAAGAGGTATGCCGTAATCCAAGGTATAAAATATTTGAAAGGTAGGTGAATGACGATTCACCAATTTCCACCACGAAAACCGAAATATTAAATATTAGGTTTTTGATTGGAACTTAGAAATTCCTAGATTCTTTTGAGATTCAATGAACTTTTCAAAGGCATGTTTCAATCTCGAGTGTGCCCTCCAAGTTTTGTGACTGGGATACCGAGGATCAGAAAACAAGGTGTGAAGTAACCATGCAAATCACTTGGTACCCTTAAAGTTTATCACTCAATCGATGTGCCCGTAAACCACACACGCTCCATCGATACTATGATAAACCTTAATTCACCCTTTACTTACCTTGTTAAGTCCAAGTTAGTGTGCCGGTTAACCTCACATGCTCCACCAACGAGTTAAACAAAGTGTAAAGTGTGATTTCATGGATTAGCACCTTATTCACATTTTTCCTAAAGTAACTAAGATTGGGAATTTAATAAAACCATTTAGTTACTTCATAATATTCATCATACTTTTAATGAGAATTTATAAGTCCTTGTCCTACCCGTTCGGCTAACGACCCTCAACCAGTCAAGCAAGCGGTGGGTGAGAGTGGACACCCATTAAGTTGCCAATTTATAGGCAACAACCTTATACCCACCTTATAGACCGGCTTCGTGAATGAGGCGTACTAGCGGTAAGACAACTTTGATCTTATACATACATATATATATATATATATATATATATATATATATATATATATATATATATATATATATATTATTAACTTATAATATTATAAGTATAAGGGTAGAATTTTAACTTTTAAAATTGTAAGGGTTGGAACTAAAGTTTTAACATGACTTTACTTGTTCCAAAACTTGAGGGTAAGTTTTGTAAACTTTCAAAACTTTTCATTTCTTGTAACTTATGAGTTTATTAGGGTATTAAAAATGAAGACTCTTCATTTTTATAACCCATGTGTTCTTTTAATGGTATTAAAGCAAAGTGACTTTTGGTTTTCCATAACTTGAGGACAAGTTATGGACTCCATTAAAACACATAATGATCAAGAGTTAATCTACCACATAGGTTACAAACAATTCCTATGATCATCTAAACATCATAAGATCAAGAACATGAATATGAACACTTTCATGAATCAAAATTACACTTAAAACTTTGTAATTTTGATAACTTGTTGCTGTAAATGGATTAGTAAAGACATTACACCATCTAAAACAAGTTTTCAAGTACCAAAACAGTTTAGGGTAATGTTTCTAGTCCATTTCCAGCAACTAAAGCCGAAAATCTGCATTCTGAGGCTCCTACTCGCCGAGTGCACGAACCTACTCGGCGAGTAGGTTGAAGATACACATGAACTCGGCGAGTCGCCCCATGGACTCGGCGAGTTCATCAAGCAGATTGCACAAAATCGACTTTTTTCCACTACTTAGCATAAATAACAAACAAACAAGCCTAGGCTCTGATACCACTGATGGGTTTTAAGCATTCTAACACTTCCTAAGTGTACCTACAACCCTAATAACCTTGGATCTATGTTTGTCTAATTATCATGCAAAGTTGAATTCCAAGGTTATATTCCTATCTAGCATACATGGGGAACAATTTTTTAACTTGAATAAAAGATAGAATAACTTACCTTGTTGTTGCTTATGTTCCTTGAAACCTTGTGAGCCTAGCACCCCAAGTGTGATGCCTCAAATGCTTCACACAACACCAAATGCTCTTGGAATGACTTTTGAGAGAATACACACTTCTTAAAATTGGCCTAGCCCTCTTGTTTCGTATGTGTAGCCGATTTTGGTGGAGAATGGGACTCTTATATAGTGTTGACACATCTAGGGTTACACCATGTAAACCCTAATGTGTCATGACTCTTCATTTCCATGACCCATGGGTTTGTAACTCCCATGGAGCATCCTATGGGTGGAACTCAACTTGATAATCCATGGAGCCTCTTAGCCCACTATATAAGATATGGATGATCTACATAATCAACCCATATATTTAATTAGTTATCTTTTGATCACTTAATAAATTATAAATTAATTGTTGATCAAACTAATCAAATAATATTATTAATATATTAGAACTTATAATATATTAATAATCTCCAAGTGTTATTTCTCTCATTTACTCTATCCAATTGCATGGTGCCATGCAACCCAAATGGACCATGCCGGGTCGGGTCAAGTACGTACCAGAAATAGTTATGGACTTAGAACCTTATCCAACAATCTCCCACTTGGATAAGTCTAATAACTATAACTCTAGTACTTCAGGAACCGACCGGCAATCGTAGCTCTTTCAAGGTCTCTCGGAGCTGAGAAGATGATGTTACGCCATTTAAGATAAGTGATCATATAATCCTCTGTTCTAGATATCAGCCGGACAAATACATGGAACAATGGCTTACTCATTGTTCAGCAATTTGTTTCCCGATTTCCGATTTGTTTGACAAAGAACTTAATTCAACACATCAACTTAGTTCTGACCGGGCCCGATACATAGGTCAAAACAAAATCATCGAGGGGCCCATATATTAGCTTCTAATCCAAGAAGGAACAGATAAACTTCGACTCATATGTTTGTTCTACCACTCATTGAATTATACAGAAAAGCACGTTTTATAACATCGAGTTACCAATGCGTTTTTGTATAATCAATGCATAACCAACTCATAAGTAACAAATCATATCTCTAGGTTTGAAGACTTATATGATATTACCGTCTCACTATCACTCGAGATAAATTCCATGAAGAGATTCTAGTGAGCGTAGGTTGAGTCCAATGCTCAGAACTTATGAGCACTCATGATTGTTGTAGCCATGTCCAACACCTTAGACCTCTGCAACCAGTCATAACAGTCTTGATTCATACCTACTTCCGACATATGACCGACTGTGGAGGTTTGAATAATATGATATACCAAACATTATTATTCTGGAAGTCAAAACATGCAAAAGAAATATAGTAAACGATTGACAAGAGATAGCAAAACTTTACTCATAAATAAAACACTTTTTATTCATCATCTAATGTCAATTACACTTTACAAATTTCGAGGTTATCTAAATACTAAATCTAATATCATCCTTCAGCCCTATGCTCCGAGCATGCTGGAGATGCTTAACCCGAGTCAGTCCCTTCGTGAGGGGATCTGCTGGATTCTCATCCGATGATACCCTCTATGCCACGAGGAGTCCTTCTTCTATTCGATGTCTGATAAAATGGTATTTTCTGTCGATGTGCCTGGATCTCCCGTGATCCCTTGGTTCCTTGGCTAAGGTAACAGTGCTTTCACTATCATAGAAAATTACCATTGGCTCTTTAATAGCTGGTACAACTCCAAGGTCTCCAATGAAGTTCTTCAGCCATATCGCCTCCTTTGCTGCCTCGCTAGCTGCAATATACTCTGGTTCACAAGTTGAATCAGCCAATGTCTCTTACTTGGAACTCTTCCAAGAAATTGCTCCTCCGTTTAGGGTAAAGACCCAGCCTGACTGAGAGCGAAAATTATCCCTATCAGTCTGAAAGCTAGCATCACTATACCCTACAACCCTTATCCCCATGTGCCTGAAAGTCGGCGATCTCCTGGGGAGTTGCAGTGGTCTCATCAATCTCCTTAAGCTCCTTGTCGAGGACACATTCTCACTTCTTCTTAGTCCCTGCAAATCAGAACAGATATGAATACCACAACCGGTATCAAGGACCCAAGAATTAGAATGGGGTGATTTATTAGATAAGATAGTGTAAATACCTGCATGGTTGGGTTTAACTTTCCCATCCTTCACATCTTGCTGGTATTTTGGACAGTTTCGCTTCCAATGTGATTTTTCATGGCAATAGAAGCATTCAGCCTCTTTTGGGTCTGAAGAAGGAGTGACGAAACCTTTCTTGGTTCCACTTGAAGAAGAGCCATCAAGGGTCCTACCCTTGGTACCCTTCTAAGAGCTCTTTCTCTTCTTCCCTCGACTTTTCCCGATTGCCAAAACTGGAGCGGAGTTTGGAGTAGGAGTGTTAACAACCGACTTCCCCTTAAGACCTGTTTCTGCGGTCTTGAGAAGACCCTAAAGTTTGCTGAGTGTGACCTCTTCCTTATTCATGTGATATGTCATGCGGAATTGATCATAGCACAATGGTAAGGAGTGCAAAATGATATCTATTGCAAGCTCCTCAGGGAAGTTCACATTAAGCTTCAGCAATCGATCCACATACCTTTGCATTTTTTGCATGTGGCTCGTGACGGATTCCCCATCCTTCATCATGGTTGTTATCATGGAGCAGATGATTTCATACCTCTCTTGTCGTGCACTTTGATGGTATCTTTCCATCAGATCTTGGTGCATTTCAAAAGGGTAGAAGTCCTCATAGGACTTTTGGAGTTCCGCTGTCATCGTGGCCATCATGATGCATGCCACTTTGGTAGCATCCCTTTCATGTGCCTGAAAGTCAGCGATCTCCTGGGGAGTTGCAGTGGTCTCATCAATATCCTTAAGCTCCTTGTCAAGGACATATTCTTTGTCCTCGTAGCGGGTAATCATCCTGATGTTCCTGATCCACTCATTGAAGTTGGATCCATCAAAAGTGACTTTCCCACACAAGTTCATAAGGGTAAAGGAGCCATTAGGATTAGAGCCAGAAGCAGCAGTTTGAAGACATCTGAAGGAAGAGGACAAAATTAGTTTAAATATTAATAGAGTCCTTAATAAAACACCCAAATGTAATATTAAGGCTAGGATCCAAACACAATATATTATAACTTATAAGAGGTATGCCATAATTCAAGCTATAACATATTTGAAAGGTAGGTGAATGACGATTCACCAATTTCCACCACAAAAACCGAAATATTAAATATTAGGTTTTTGATTGGTTCTTAGAAATTCCTATATTCTTTTGAGATTCAATGAACTTTTCAAAGGCATGTTTCAATCTCGAGTGTGCCCTCCAAGTTTTGTGACTGGGATACCGAGGATCAGAAAACGAGGTGTGAAGTAACCATGCAAATCACTTGGTACCCTTAAAGTTTATCACTCAACCGATGTGCCGGTAAACCACACACGCTCCACCGATACTATGATAAACCTTAAGTCACCCTTTACCTACCTTGTTAAGTCCAAGTTAGTGTGCCGGTTAACCACACACGCTCCACCAACGACTTAAACAAAGTGTAAAGTGTAATTTCATGGATTAGCACCTTATTCACATTTTTCCTAAAGTAACTAAGATTGGGAATTTAATAAAAACATTTAGTTACTTTATAATATTCATCATACTTTTAATGAGAATTTATAAGTCCTTGTCCTACCCGTTCGGCTAACGAACCTCCACCAGTCAAGAAAGCGGTGGGTGAGAGTGGACACCCATTAAGTTGCCATTTTATAGGCAACAACCTTGTACCCACCTTATAGACTGGCTTCGTGAATGAGGCGTACTAGCGGTAAGACAACTTTAATCTTATACATACATATATATATATATATATATATATATATATATATATATATATATATTATTATTATTAACTTATAATATTATAAGTATAAGGGTAGAATTTTAACTTTTAAAATTCTAAGGGTTGGAACTAAAGTTTTAACATGACTTTACTTGTTCCAAAACTTGAGGGCAAATTTTGTAAACTTTCAAAACTTTTCATTTCTTGTAACTTATGAGTTTATTAGGGTATTAAAAATGAAGACTCTTCATTTTTATAACCCATGTGTTCTTTTAATGGTATTAAAGCAAAGTGACTTTTGGTTCTCCATAACTTGAGGACAAGTTGTGGACTCCATTAAAACACATAATGATCAAGAGTTAATCTACCACATAGGTTACAAACAATTCCTATGATCATCTAAACATCATAAGATCAAGAACATGAATATGAACACTTTCATGAATCAAAATTACACTTAAAACTTTGTAATTTTGATAACTTGTTGTTGTAAATGGATTAGTAAAGACATTACACCATCTAAAACAAGTTTTCAAGTACCAAAACAGTTTAGGGTAATGTTTCTAGTCCATTTCCAGCAACTAAAGCCGAAAATCTGCATTCTGAGGCTCCTACTCGCCGAGTGCACGAACCTACTCGGCGAGTAGGTTGAAGATACACATGAACTCGGCGAGTCGCCCCATGGACTCGGCGAGTTCATCACGCAGATTGCACAAAATCGACTTTTTTCAACTATTTAGCATAAATAACAAACAAACAAGCCTAGGCTCTGATACCACTGATGGGTTTTAAGCATTCTAACACTTCCTAAGTGTACCTACAACCCTAATAACCTTGGATCTATGTTTGTCTAATTATCATGCAAAGTTGAATTCCAAGGTTATATTCCTATCTAGCATACATGGGGAACAATTTTTTAACTTGAATAAAAGATAGATTAACTTACCTTGTTGTTGCTTATGTTCCTTGAAACCTTGTGAGCCTAGCACCCCAAGTGTGATGCCTCAAATGCTTCACACAGCACCAAATGCTCTTGGAAAGACTTTTGAGAGAATACACACTTCTTAAAATCGGCCTAGCCCTCTTGTTTCATATGTGTAGCCGATTTTGGTGGAGAATGGGACTCTTATATAGTGTTGACACATCTAGGGTTATACCATGTAAACCCTAATGTGTCATGACTCTTCATTTCCATGACCCATGGGTTTGTAACTCCCATGGAGCATCCTATGGGTGGAACCCAACTTGATAATCCATGGAGCCTCTTAGCCCACTATACAAGATATAGATGATTTACATAATCAACCCATATATTTAATTAGTTATCTTTTGATCACTTAATTAATTCTAAATTAATTGTTGATCAAACTAATCAAATAATATTATTAATATATTAGAACTTATAATATATTAATAATCTCCAAGTGTTATTTCTCTCATTTAGTCTATCCAATTGCATGGTGCCATGCAACCCAAATGGACCATGCCGGGTCGGGTCAAGTACTTACCAAAAATAGTTATGGACTTAGACACCTTATCCAACAAGTACCACAAAAAAAACTTTGAGGTGAAGTAGGGTTTGGGAATCAATTTTAAGTAGTCTTTGACATCGTTTAAAATAGTATAATTCTCATTAATCTCATAACCAAAGATACAATATGTATAAATACACATACTGAAAATACAAAAGCGAAAATTGGGCAAGACCTATAGTAGAATACAATACATATGGGCTAAAGTAATACGGTACAATGTATACTAGCAATGTGTACACGAGTGTGTGCCTCCATGTGTTGTGCCATCTATTCTTGCGGCAAAAGGATGGTTCTTGATGGATATGCATCGATAGTTGTCCACTAAGTAATATTACCATCATATAACATTTTTTGATATGTTGCTTAGAAGACATGTTGGCAGAAGTGGATTTAGTGGGTTTTTGGGGTAGCAAGTGAAACCTCTCAAATTTTAAGGGTTTCTGGGGTGGTCAATGTAATCTCTCATGTTTTGTAGCACAGTGGTAAAGAGGACTTTGTTGATGTTGGTGTATATACAGGATACCATGAAATGTTTACAGAAAGCATGCACCAGATTCATGCCCCTTATTACCAACAAACGCCACAAAACCCAAATCAAATGGCCGATACTTTCTTTTCCAAGATGAGAGAACTCGATGAGCCTTTGTGGGAGGGGTGTAAGAAAGCTTCTTCACTATCCGCCACCTTAAGATTGTTACATTGGAAATCAGAGTTCAATGTTTCAGACTCGACATTTGATAAACTACTTCCTATATTAAAAGATTGTGTACCCGATGATGCAAAGATACCTAGAAACTTCTACGAGACTAAGAAAAAGTTGAAGTCATTAGAGATGCCGTCACAACGGATTCATGTTTGCATCAACCATTGCATGCTATTCAATGGCCAACATTCTGATTTGGATCATTGTGTAGTATGTAAGCAAAGTAGATACAAGAAGAATTCTAACAAGGTGCCTAACTTGGTCATGACCTACATGCCGATTGGACCAAGACTTCAAAGATTGTTCTATTCAAAGAAGACAGCCCAGAATTTGACTTGGCATGCAGATCATCCAATAAATCATGAAAAAATGACACATCCTAGTGAAGGAAAGGTCTGGATTCATTTTGACACAATGTTTCCTGCGTTTGCACAAGAGACACGCAATATTCGTATAGGTTTGTGTACTAATGGGTTTTGTCCAAATAGTTCATCTGGGAGCCCGTATTCATGTTAGCCGGTTTTTATTACGGTTTATAACCTACCTCCTTGGTTATCTTTCAAACATGAGTACATGCAAATTCCTTTGCTCATTCCCGGGAAGAAGAATCCCAGGCAAAATATAGATGTTTTTCTACAACCTTTAGTAGACGAGCTGAAGATGTTGTTCATTGATGGCATCGAAACTTATGATGCTTATCGAAAGAACAATTTTCAAATGAGGGTTGTACTGTTATGGACATTTAGTGACTTCCCAGCTTATGCAATGTTGTCTGGTTGGAGCTCGCATGGGAAGTTAGCTTGTCCGTATTGTTCAGATAAATCAGGATCATTTTGGCTTTCAAAAGGGAGGAAACCATGTTGGTTTGACTGTCATAGAAAACATTTACCCAATAGACACAAGTTCACCAAAGATCAGATTAATTTTATGAAAAACAAGAAAGTGAAGGGAGGAGTACCCATTCCATATCCTTCTGGAGATGAAATTTGGGAGACAATACGACATTTCAACACTGTTTATAATGGTACTCCCTATGGTCCAAAGTATAAAAAACCGCGTGGGTTCGGGGTCACACATAATTGGGTAAAGAGGAGCATCTTTTGGGAGCTTCCATATTGGCGTAAATTGTTGATTCGACACAACCTCGATATGATGCATATCGTGAAAAATGTGTTTGAAAATTTGTTTCACACAAGTATGGGAACCCCCAAAACCAAAGACCATTTGAATGCAAGGAAAGATATTGAAAAGCTTTGTGACAGACCTCTTTTAAACCCAATCCGTGAAAGCAATGGCAAGATTACCCTAAATAAAGGAGATTACACTTTGGAAAAGGACGACCTTAAAAAAGTGTGTGAATGGTTGAAAAAACTTAAATTTCTAGACGGGTATGCATCAATTATAGGGAACTGTGTGAATATCAAGGATACTAGTTTTTATCCCTTTAAAAGCCATGACTGTCATGTGTTCATGCAACGCCTACTTCCACTTGCTATAAGGGGGTTTGTTTCAAAAGAGATATATGAAGCTGTAACAGAGTTATGCACTTTCTTTCGGGTCTTATGTTCAAAAACGTTGCATTTGGAAGACTTAGGTAACATGAAGCGCAATATAGTTCAAACCATTTGCAAGTTAGAGCAAATATTCCCTCCTGGTTTCTTTGATTCCATGGAACACCTCATAATTCATCTAGTTGATGAAGCTATTCTTGGTGGTCCGGTGCAGTATAGATGGATGTACCAATATGAGAGGTAACTACAATGTTTGTAATTTTATTCAATATTCTAAACATGTTTATTCTTTATTTTTGTAACACGTGTTTGATAATTTTTGAACATAGGAAGTTGGGAATGATAAAAAAATAATTAGAAACAAAGCGAGGGTTGAGGGTTCAATTGTTAGGGAACATCTAGTGTCTGAGATTGCTACATATTGTTCTCTATACTTTGACCCAAAGATTGAGACATGTCATAATCGAGAGCCACGAAATTTCGCACCACAACATCCCGGTGGAGACTCTTTACTAAGCATGTTTGCATGTCCATCTAGAAGATTATATGAAAAGGGTGGAAAGAAAAAGGTCTTGTCGGAGGATGAACTTCACAAGGCACACACCTATGTTCTACTAAATTGTGTAGAACTCACCTCTTACATCATCGAGTTTGATGGAGTGGCTGAACAAATATATCTAGGTGAAGAGGTTTCGAGTCTTAGAGATAAATATTTTGCTCAATGGTTTGCACAACGAGTAAGTAAAACCAAATAAATTGTAGTTATTCATATTAGTACATCATTAACCAACACTATGCATGCATGTTATTCAATCTAGGTATCCGATGGAAGTGCTACACATTTGGACATTTTAGCAAGCAAACCATCAAAAAACGCAATATCTCACAAGGGGTACTTTGTAAATGGTTATAAGTTCCACACGCGGGACTATGGTGAGACACTTACAACGTGTAATTATGGGGTATGCGTGAGAGGGGAGATGTATAATTCCGAAGAATCCGACTACTATGGCTTAGTGGATGAGATACTAGAGCTTAAGTATTTTGGTCGTGGGCGTTCAACTATTGTAATGTTTAAATGTACTTGGTTTGATAATGAAAACGATGTAGTAGTTAATAAAAATAAGATGGTTAATGTCAAACCCAAGTCACGACTTCAAACTAACGACCCATTTTGTTTGGCATCTCAAGCGGAACAAGTGTTTTATGTACCATACCCTGCGGTGACAAGGGAATTAAAAGATTTATGGGCGGTTGTCAAGATAAAACCACGAGGGGTATATGAAGTCACTGAAGCTCAAACTGAAGATGCAAGCAATGATGACACGAGAGAAGGGATCTTTCAGATTGATGAACGGTTTGAGTCACCATATGAAATAACTAGTAGTGAACGCCTATGCCTAGTTACAAATACCAATGCAACTCAGCAAGTAAGTGACAATGAGGATGAAGAATCTGAACCTGGAGAATTTGAAGCTGAAGAAGAGGAAGAAGCAGAAAATGATGAAAATGAAGTGGTTTATTATAATCTTTTAGATTTAGATCAAGACGACTCTGATGCTTAGGAACACTGTTTGATGTACTATTTAAACTATTTGTGATTGTTCATATGGTATGATCATTATTATTTTATCAATCTTAATATTTTAAGTTATTTATCTGACCATTATTGTTTTATGAAACACAGGGCACATATCGATGTCGAACCGTGGAGTTGTCTGTAAACCTAGCCGTCAGGGTTCTAAGGGCAGTCAACAGCAACATTCTGGGGGCAAACAGACATCTCATCGTGCAGATCGCAGATATGTACCGTATGAATCTACTCCTAGTCGTGGAGACGCTAGAGCTCGATCACATGAGTCCACTCCCACTAGTAGTGGAGGCTCTAGACGGACATTACATGAGTCTCCTAATACCAACCATGGAGGAACTAGTCATGAAGGCAGCATACCTATATCACAATACTTCATTCCTACTATTCCCAGACATAGTACAGTGACACCATTGGCTGATGTAGATCCTGTTCATGTAGAACCAGTGGGTGGTTATCTTGGGTTATTACAACAGATGAACCCAGATGGGGGACTTTACAGTGACGAGGGTATCGATGAGGGAGATGGCCACACTACGCCACATGGTTCAAATAACACGGACATACCTGCTTATGGTACCTTTTATGGTACCTCTCGGAGACGATTTATCTCTTGCGTAGGGAAAAAGTATGTCTTTAGATTATTTAAATTTACAACTAAATTTATGTTAATTTTTATGTTATATTTATACTTACTGGACTATTTCAACATTGTAGGTTTGGGAGATTTGATGTGATCCGGGCAATCAGGCGGCTGAGAGATCAATATATAGAAGGCTCTTGGATAAGTTTTAAAGAAATCCCTAAAGAAGTGATCGAACATATTTGGATTAAATTCAAGGTGCTATATTAAGTCGAGTGTTTTTAATTTTAACATGGATTAATTATTTGTATATCTTACCGTCATTTGTTTTAAATTTACACTTTTAACTTATAATTTTTCATTTTTACAGACACTTTATGATTGGGATTCGAATGAGGATGAACAAATCAGGGAAAACTTTGAGAGTGTCATCCAAGATCGATATAAAGACATCATGGGTACGTTTAGGAACAGATCAGCAGATATGGCCAGAGCTGTTGGACATGATATCCTAAAGGATAAGAAAAACTTTGATATCAAGCAGAATTTTGTACCCAATGGGATGCAATCTGAGAGGTGGAAGGATTTGTGTAGGGTATGCAGGCTAATCCTTTTTTTATAGTTTATTTATTTTCATGTTATTATACATATACCACTCTTTAAAGGAATGGAACACGGATGCGTGGTTGAAAAGATCCGCAAGCGGGAAGAGTAACTGCAATACCACTGATAGTGGTAGGAAAATAGCAAGACATATTGGGGGTAGTATTAGTTATGATGAGCACCACATTAGATTCGTAAGTATTCATATTATATAAATTTTAGTAATGTTTTTTTTTTGTTTAACATAAATTACATCATTTATACTTGTAGATAGCAGAAAAGGGACGGCCACCCACATTTTTGGAGTTGTTCTTGATCACTCATCTAGATAAAACATCAAAGAAGAAATATTTTGATGGAGATGTTGAGGGAAAGCAGTTTTGCACCGAGAGAGCAAGGGAAGCTTATGTAAGATATCTTTATCATTTTTAGATTTTTTTGTCCCAACTTTTATTACAATAATAATTGTGTTTTATTTCCTTGTAGGAAGCGTACTCTCGAGCCTTGCTTGAGAAGTATGGGGATGATTTGGTTGATCACCCGATTGATGATGCTGAATTGTGGGCGAAAACCCAAAGGGAGATAAGTGGCGCTTCGAGGAGTAGTTATATCTATGGAGTTGGATCCTTGGATATAAACTCTTTGTTCAATGGGAAATCATCTGTTGGTGCGGGGTGTTCATCGTCCTCTTGCAAGTCTAAACAGGAGGTATATTTCCTTTAATAAATAGATTGTTTATATTATAGATAAAGAAAGTACATTACTATAATTAAACACTTTGTGAGACATGAAAACAGCCACTAAATAAATAATTTGTTGTTAGAATTTTGTTAAAATAAAGTGTGTTGCTATTATGGATAGAAATAAGTACAAGACCTATATTGGTAGCAAATTAAAGTACATTGTTATTATGGAATATGTTTTTGGTATGTTTCTATAATGGATAAAGAATGTTGATATATTGTTTGTTTGCTAATTATATGTTTGTTTTTAGGTTAAGGAGCTACGAACCCAACTTGAAAACGTGGAGAGGGAAAGAGTTTTGATGCAACAAAAACAAGAAATTATGGAACAACAATTGGTTCAACTAATGAGACGATTTGGTAACCCTCCTGAAGACCGATGTTAGTTTTGTTGTTGGAACTTTTTATTAAGCATGTTGGTGAAGTACACAACTGTATTTGTTTTGGTGAAGTAGTAGACGGTAACTATCATTTGGATGAAGTATTAGATATTTACATAATACATATGGTTTTGTGGATATTTAGTAATTACTATCATGTTGTTGAAGTAATGAATAGTAATTATCATTTTGGATTTGTATTGAATTATTTGTGTTTGTTGTTATTGTGGTTAAAAATGCATATTTGAAGAATTTGTATTTGATTTATAGTTTATTATATAATTCATGTAGAAACTGCATTATTTATAATTTCATTAATGTATTTAAAAAAAACTGTAACATAATACCAACAAAAAAAAAAGCATTGAATCAAACTTTTTTAAAAAGGGAGGCTATTGGAAATTTGTTGGAAAAGTTTGTAGCAATTTCATTGGAAACAGGATTTGTAGGATTTCCATAGGAAAAAATAAAAAGGGAGTCTGTTGGAAATTTGTTGGAAAAGTTTGTAGCAATTTCGTTGAAAACATGATTTGTAGGAATTCCGTTGGAAAAAAAGTGGCAGGGAGTCTAGGGAAAACTTGTTGGAATTTTGTTGGAAATTGGTTGAAATTTCCTACCAAATATTTTGTAGGAAATGTGTCAGACTTTTTGTTGGAAGTTTGTAGGAACCTTGTTTCCCACCGTCTTTTTTCCACCAATCATTTTTCGTTGGAAATTTGTAGCTAAACCTTATTTCCTACAAAATACCAACAATATACCTTGTAGCTAACTATCCATTTTTCTAGTAGTGATGTAAAATTTTCAGCATATTATCCTAAAATCATGTGTGCTACTCGTGATATTTTGTAACGTGTCCGCCTTGGATGAACTCTATGCCGCTTAATTATTCTAAAACAAAATGACTTGAGGCGTGGTTACCATCATGTTCGAATGAGATAAATAAATAAATAACCTAATACTAGGAAAAAAAGCTCTCTAAAATAAGGTAACTAAAACAAAATATTATCTATAATGATTTTAAAAATAAAAAGCTAAATCACTATGTTATCCACTAGATTAACCTTTTTATCCTTTTCACAATGCACTAATTAATATATCATGTTGGTTATTCGCTAACTCTCAACTCTTCACTCTCGTCAGAATGCAACTACGGCTCTGACTAGCTATCAAACCCTTATCCTAAGTGTTTTCCATAAATGTTTGTCGTCAATATGTAATGCATGTGGACATGACACTAATTTCTTTTCAGTTGTATTTTATTTTATGTATAGTGTATTGGAAACAGATATTAAAGGCCCATAGACATTACACCAAGGCCGGCCGTATGTACATTTGAGTAAGGGTAGGGCTTAGGGCCCCAATTTTTAAGGGGCCCCACTTAATTTTCCACACGTTTATTCTTCTGTATCGATCACGCGTCTGACTCCCAAAAATCAAAAGTATTGATCAACTACAACCGACGATTACTCTTCCTATTCTTCTTCTTCTCTACGATTACACTTCTGTTCTTCTTCTTCTCCATTCTCGAACTCTGATTCTCGGTTCTAGCTTTCTAGGAATCTCCGATCTCGATTCTAGGCATCATCGATCTCGATTCTTCCACATTGATAAGCGCTGAAAATACCTTATGTACTTCGGTTCTTATTCTTCCTTCTTCATTCTCAGTTTCTTCATAGACTCCATTGTTCAAAATCATTGATGATTTAACTATTCAAGGTTGTCACTGGACACTGAAACGGTAATGTGTTTGTGTTTTCACTTTTCACTTTTGATTTTTGATTTTTTCATTATTTAGGGTTAATAGCTGATTAGGGTTAATCTTTTCAATTATATTTTTAATTCTAGATTTCATTGTTAACTGCTGGTTGATTACTATTGACGTGAATCAAGTTGGAATGGAATTTTCAGTTTTCTAGATTTGAGCTTTATATTATGTGAGGGGTGGTATAATCCTAATCCATATCTTCTACACATATCTTCTACGCTTATACCGGTTGTCTTGGTGATTATTTATTGCATCTAGAAAAATTAATTTTATGTCTTAAATTTATTCATAAAGAATATATATGTATTAGAAAATTTTAACTCCGTCATTTATAAACTTTTTAGTTTATTATTGCAGGTCCTGGATAAAGGAGGAGGGTTTATAACATTGAGTATAGTAAATGCTAAAGGGCCCCAAATTTTTTGTTCGCTTAGAGCCCCCAAACTGGTTGAGCCGGCCCTGCATTACACAATCAAGAATAAATCGAGACGATTATGAAAAAAAGAAAAAATAAATTATGTCATTGTCGGTTGATAAGAAGTATCATTCGTAATACATTTCTTCGTTTATATTTTCACTGTCTGTTCATTTTTATAACTTTTGGTTGAGGTGGTTAGCTACGGGGCAAAAATATAAATAATCATAACTTTGGTCCAAGAATAAGGAATCTTGAAATGTTGAAGAAGTTCAAAATTCAATATTAACATGTTGAATAAATTATTATGTGGAAATGTTGAATCATGAATAAGTATAATAATTGCCTTTAAACTATCCTCTCACACTCAAGACTCAACCACTAGATTTATGTTCGATTCTACTTGCTGTCAAATAACAAAAACAATAGGCTATAAAATAAAAACAATAGGCTATAAAAAATTTGATGGATAATGGATCAAAATGAATATATATTAAAATATATAATTTTTAAACATGAGTTAAAAACATTTTAAAATGATTTGTGAAGACTTATGTTTTTATTTTTATTTAGAAATGATTGAGGTATTAAATATGATTTTGATTACAATATGATTAGAATAATTATCTAACTTTTTTCTTCAAAATATTTTAACTTAAGAGGTTGCAATTTGGTTTTTGACTTATTCCGCCTATTTTACTAGGTTTTTAGCATAAGCTTTCTAATATAATTAGTTTGACAATTTAGAGATTATATATAACTGAAAGTAAATTTATCAAATTAAAAATAAATAGACACAAATTTTTATTTCAGATATTACTTATTTTTCATTAGTAGTTTTTAGCACAATATTATTGCCAGTTATTATAATTCTGAAGGTCTTTTGTAATTGGTAAAAAGGAAATATAATATTATATCATCTACTCTAATAAATGAAGGTTTCTTTTGCACACTCTTATTTAATTTGCCAAATATTATTTTATGATTATTTTGAATTAATTTTTTTTCACATGTTATTTTATAAGTTTTTCTATTTTTTTAAATTTCACATACAATGTTTTAATGTATTAATTGCAATAAATATAGTGATAAATGGATATCAATGTCGTTAATAAATTACATTTTAATTTTAAAAATCTCAAAATTAAAGCTCTTTAGTTTTTTTTTTGTTTATTTATTTAAATTTAAAAGAGAAAAAACATTTTCATTATAATAGTTTATTATTTTTTATTTTTTTATAAATTCAAAGTTCTCAAATATTTTGATATTTATATTTAATTTTTATTTTTTAAATTAATTCATATAATACATGTGTCTCACAATTAGTTATTCAAATATTTTTCACAAAATTAACATATTATCTGTTGTCTGAATGTGGTTCCCTCGGCACCCCTAATTACCTAAATGCTAATTATTAACTTATTATGAAAATAGAAAATGCACCCGAGATCATACAGAATATTTAACAACTACTCCAAATTGGAAAATTCAAAAAGTTCCGTAGAAAATCTTCTATCAGACTCTTTGACTAATAAAGCTTAATAAATTGTGTACCTAAAAAACTAATGGGCTTTTAGTATACAGTCTAGGAATAATTTGATGGACCTATTGGCTAAACCTTAATAGGTCCAAAAGCGTCAACAAATTACAAAGTTGGTTCTAAACTTGATAAATGATACCCCTTTCACCTTTTGGCCCTTTCCCTAATTCATTTGCTTAATTAAAGACTTAATTTGTGATTTTGGCCCACTGCTATTGTCAAATGTCTACCAAATAAAAGCAACCTTGTAATACCATAAATTCATTGTCAAATGTCTGCAAAATAAAACAAGCTACCTTGGCCAGTAATACCATAAATTCTTAGGAAAATGTTTTTGTAGCATAATAATGTTAGGTTTCGATTTGACTATTATTTGTTTGTTTGCACAATAAGTCATTTAAGTTACAAAATACCTGTCAGTTAAGTCATTTTGACCAAAGAGCTTCTAGCCTAACGGTATCTGTTGTTTCTCTTCCTCTTTAAGGTTGGAGGTTCAAGTCTTGTTGGAGACATAAGTGGAATTAAAAGTAGTTTATAGGAATATATTAAATTTACCGTTCCCCCTTCCCCCCCCCCCCCCCCCCCCCCCCCCCACCCAAAAAAAAAAAAAAAGTTAAGCCAATTTGACCTTATATGGTTTAGCCGGTAACAGATCATATGTGGAATTTATTTCACTTCAAATTGTTAACGAGTTGTCAAATAATCTGCTTCATATTAAATGAGGTACTTAACCGAACTCTTTCTTACTTCAAGTCATATCCTTCGTCGAGGCACATACAAAAGTGCAAAAAGTAAACGCAAGTCAACAGTTAGGGTTTTTCATAATTACTTACGAGAGCGTTACAACTACTTATGGTCGACTTAGAGAACCAAGTGTTAGATTAGGTGTCTAAGCCCATAATTATAATTGGTATGTACTTGAATTGATAGCAGCAGAGTCCTTTTGGGTTGCCCTCAAACCTAGCAACTGGACAAGGAAATTATGAAAAAGAGAGATATTAATTTATAAGATTAATAAATTAATATAAATGATTTATTAATATGTTAAAAGATTAATATATTAATTGAAAATCATAAGGTTTAATTAATAGTCAGCCAGAAATTAATTAGAATTAATTTTAGGGCTAATTGTATTAATTATAAAGTGCAGGAACTAGTTTGCAATTATCAGATAGTTGAATGGAAGGCTCCAAAACCTCCTTGGAAGGAGGTGAACGAAATCTATAGGGGAAACCCTAAGGATTTTGTCCAAGGGGGCTTAGATAAGGCCTTTGGATTAGCTTAGGCCCCAAGTAAAGGAGTATTAGGGTTTTCCCTAAACCCTAGATCCCTCAGCTATATAAGGAGCCTCCCAGCTCCTAAATTCGGCCACTCCTAGCTTGGAAAAAACCCTAGGGCCGAAAATTGCATACCCTACTCTCTCTTTCTCTCTCCTTCTAGTTTCCTTCTTGCTAGTTCTTGGGTGTGATTCCATTAGAGGCATTACATTTGTGGTGCTAAGCTTCCAACAAGATCAAGATCAAGACCAAGAGGATTGTCAATTGTTTGCTATAACAATTGAAAGGTATGTAACTCTTAAACCCTAGTTTGATTCTTGTTTGCAATTCAAAGTTATATGTTCAATAGTTAAAACATAGATCCAAAGTAGGTTGCATGTGAACTTAGGAATTGTTTTTCTAGTTTATTTGTTTTACCTAAAACCCATCACCAAGGTGGTAGAAGAAATGAAACAACCAAACCCTAAAGGGTTGTTTGCGATGGTAGAACTCAATTACCAATATGTATCTACTCGTAATCATTTCTCTTGCTTTTGGGGTATGAAAAGCACATTTAATGGTGTAGATTTTTCTGCTATGACATATTATGAGTGTGTCACTTACTTATTATGTTTCATGCATGAAGAAACTAAAAAACCTTTACTTCTATGAACCAAGATAAAATTTTAATTAATGACATTCATCATATTTCAGATAATATATATTATGCTAGTTTTATTTTTTATGCTTATGGTACAGATGGCAAAATTTATGTTTATGTGGACCATGTTGGCGATGGAATTGAGTGGTGGTTTAATGATGAACATAATCCATATGATGATAATGATTCTTGTGTTGATGGTGTGAAAAATGGTGAAAACATAGATAATCTTAGGGAAGGTAGAAAATGATGAGGATGCTATCACTATGAACAAAATAGCCAAAGATCTTTTCTTGAGTAAATTGTGTGTTGAAGTGGTGGAAGAGGAGGAAAACAACATTGAAGATGATGATGAAGGAATGTGAATTCAACTTACCATATGGGTTCATTCCATTTTTAATGAGATTACACTAGGAAAAAAAATTCATGCTTAGAATGAGTTTTAAGGATCCAAAGTAGTTAAAAACCATGTTGTACAACTATACAATGGCTCATGGGTACCAGTTGTGTTTTGAAAAAATGACATACATAGACTTTTAGTGAGGTTTTGTAAGGGTGCATGTTCATTTAGATTGTGGGGCCCTTGGATGAGTAACGAAGATACTTTATAGATTAATTCTTTGAAGGGTGATCATAATTACGCTCAAAACTTTAAGTTGGTGTCACTTGTGACATATGAATCGAGAGTTGGGAGTCAATCTACCAAAGAAATTCTATATATGTAGAAAATAAGTGTAATGAAACTGAGGCTAGAGAGTAATCAAAAATTTTGGTGTTAATGTCAACTTAGGGCAATACAGGAAAGAAAAGAAGTATGAAATGGACCTTATTAAAGGTACTCTTGTGGATAACTATGCAAAATTATGGTCATATAGCTAAGAGATAATGAGTTAAAATCTAGTTTCTATTGTGAAACTTGAAGTAAATCACATGCTAAATGGGAAGAACTATTTTAGCAAGTTTTACGTGTGTTGAAGGTGTGAAAAAGATTATAATGAAGGTTTTAGGAGGATAATAGGTCTAGATGAATTTTTTTTTTGAAAGGGATTTGTAAGGGAGAATTGCTTTGTGTTGCTGGTAGAGATGAAAATGACAAAATCTTTCTTATTGCTGATGGGTTTTGAGCATTACAACATTCATATGGTGCACATGCAAACCTAATGCTTTGGATCTAGGTTTTTCTCAACTAATACATGCATATCAACTATCCAAAGAAAAAACCCTACACCTAGCATACATAATTTCGAAATTCATGTATATAAAATGGTTGGAAGATTACCTCACTTGTTATATTGTAATAACAAGAATAATCTTTGCTTGATCTTGACTTCTAAAAGCCTATTGCCCCAAGTGTTGCACATCTAATGGAGTCACAAACACTCAACACAACAAGGATGACTTGGAGAGAGGTGAAAATCGGCTATCCTTAGGGTTTCTAAAACATAGGGCCAAAATTCTCATGTAGAGGGGTTCCTTATATAGTTAGGTGGGCTGCTAGGGTTTCTGGAGGAAACCCTAATTCCTGCTTGAGGCTTAAGCAGCCCATGGACCTCCTCTTTAGAGCCATTGGATGAAATCTTATAGGCTTACCCATAAATGTCGTCCATTCCACTCTATGGAGTCCATCAGCCTAGTTTTGCAACTATCAATGATTTGCAAAACAATCTCTCCATTATTAATCAGTTTCTTTAATCCCAAAATTAATATCAAATTAACTTCTGATTAATTACTAATTAATAATATGATTTCCAAATAATAAATTAATCTTACGAGTTCATGAGCTATACTCGGCGAGTTGAGTCAATATGGACTGTTGACTTGGGTGTGGACTTCCGTTGACTCTTAGAGTTAGATTAGTTTTAACAGTTGACTTCTGTTGACTCTAGGGTTTTGGTCAACTATGAATTTTGGAGGCCATGGAGGGACAGAGATTAGACCAACAGCTCGAGTATGGGATACATTGTTTTACTCTGCGAGGTGAGTCTTCTCACTATACTTACCTGAATGGTAATACAAAGTGACCGAAGGGTCTTATTTGAGTTATAGACCGGAGGGTCCTATGTGCTTATATTGAGTTATGTGATATTATGCATTTTGTCTTTGTGATATGTGCTATATTATTATGTGTTTTATTGAGTTAGGACCGGAGGGTCCAAACCGAGTTGTGAGACCGTAGGGTCTTCACTGAGACATATGACCAGAGGGTCTACACCGAGCCATGATATCGGAGGGTCCTCACCGAGACGCATAAGACCGCAAGGTCCATGCCGAGCTATAGCCATGAGAGGCTTACTATTTGTGTATGTGGTATTTTGGGGAACTCACTAAGCTTCGTGCTTACCGTGTTGTGTGATAGGTGTTTCAAGTACTTCTCAGGATCGCAGGAAGGCGCCAGCTTGATTGTACACACCTGTTTGAGATTATGTTTGAGGATTTTGGGATATTATCAGTTGTTTTGTTGGCTTGTGTTTTTGACAATTGATACATTGTAGTTTTGAGAAAAAGTGATATTGAGTTTTATGTGATTTAACAATGAAAAAATTTGTTTGAAATTTTACGTTGTTACAAAACCGGTACCAAATTAATTTGGGACTATTTCGTAAAGTAACCAAAAATATTGAGACTTTTCTATATACAAAAATATTAGGACTTTTTTGCAAACAAAACTCTTATTATTATTATTATTATTATTATTATTATTATTGTTATTATTATTATTAAAAATATAAATAAGAATACTATTTTTTGAACTTGTATTTTTAATATTGTTAATAAAACATATAAATGCATTTAAATTAAAAAAAAATGATGACATTATTTAAGGGTAGAGGTGGAGGAGTCGGTGATACTTTTAGCATTGAAATTATGAATTTCTATTTGTATATTTTTACTTTGTGTATGGTCATTTCACATTTGGTATTATTGTTTTCAATTTAGAATAGTAATACTTAACAATTTAAAAGAAATTGCATATTTGTAAAATTATTTATAAATAGTTTAAGGTAGAAAGATTTCTCACTTTGTATATAAAATTGTTTAAGGTAGAATGATTACTTTCCAAATCCAACAAATCCACTACAAACATCTACATAGATAGGCAGCCCATATCAAAATTTAAAAATATTAATTACAATATCTTGTTTAATAAAAAGTAATAGGACATGTTTTTTGGATTAATACTTTTGAATTTTGATTAATACTTTTGAATTATTCCTAGTACTTTTAAACAAGATATTGTAATTAATACTTTTGAATTTTGATATGGGCTACATATGTAGATATTTGTAGTGGATCTATTGGATTTGGAAAGTAATTCTTCTACCTTAAACAATTTTATATACAAAGTGAGAAATCCTTCTACATTAAACTATTTATAAATAATTTTACAAATAATTTCTCACTTTGTATATAAAATTGTTTAAGGTAGAATGATTAATTTCCAAATCCAACAGATCCACTACAAACATCTACATAGATAGGCAGCCCATATCAAAATTTAAAAATATTAATTACAATATTTTGTTTAATAAAAAGTAATAGGACATGTTTTTTGGATTAATACTTTTGAATTATTCATAGTACTTTTAAACAAGATATTGTAATTAATACTTTTAAATTTTGATATGGGCTACATATGTAGATGTTTGTAGTGGATCTATTGGATTTGGAAAGTAATTCTTCTACCTTAAACAATTTTATATATAAAGTGAGAAATCCTTCTATATTAAACTATTTATAAATAATTTTACAAATATGCAATTTCTTTTTAAATTGTTAAGTATTAATATTTTGAATTGAAAACAATAATAACAAAATGTGAAATATACATGCTTTGGCGTTTTTGATTATTTGAATCTATATGATATTCCTTTGTGTGATATGTGTCTACTATACATATTATGTGTGCATTGCAAAAACTTATTTTGAAAGGATTTATACTCCATTGATCAACTTTGTTGGCTAAAAAATGTTTTGGAATTTTTATGTGTATTCATTTATGATGGGAGAATATGAGTGTCACTCATGATATTCATGCATAATTTTACTTTTTGAATCGATTATAATTCTATGTAATCATCATTGTACACATACCATGGTTAGCGACCTAATGAGTGGGTCTTGTGGGATGGTCCACCATATACCTAGTTTGGAAGATGTTACATGGTATATAGAGAGTACTCTCACTAAGCCCCCGCGTTGAACAATCATTATAAGTTTAGACTTGTTTGGATGGATTACGAAATGCGGATAGACACATATCGCATTATTGTTATTGATTAAATTTATCCTATTTTTGAATTGTTGAAATATTTTGATTTTATTTGGTTAACCATTACTAGTATCGAGTTGTATCGGAGCTTGGCATGAATTACAGGTTATTAAACCCTTTGATTTTAGAATTTAGGTCTATAGCACCCTATACTGTGTTGGTATATTTTATTGATTTTAATTAATTTTTTTTAGTGTGTGTGTGTGGTGGGGGGGATGACTCAACTATGATGATCGCTATCTTCACCACTTTAAATGAGTTAAAATTAGGTATTCTCAATACTCATGTGTATGTGTGATGACATTTAAGCCTTGTTACTACATTATACCTTAGTTTGAAACTTAAACTTTTGTTTTGGTAATTTGGAACCTTTATTCAACATTTTGAATTCTAAAACCTTCCTAAACATAAAATATATAATTTTATAAACATGTAAAAACTATCTTAACGATGGATGTTTGAAAAAGTAATTTTAATTACTCGCAAGTAACAAATACAGTCTACGAGTATCCAGCGATGTCCCATTACGTAGATGTCATTACTGCATGAGAAGATTGAAGATATAAGTCCTCAAGAACAGTACATGATCTCCACGAATATTGTAAGGAAAAAAAACGATAAAACAAGGTTTACAAAATATATTACTTAACATCAAAATTGTGATTAGATATTTTGTTATTCCTTTTTTGAAAATTTCACCCCTTGAAAGCCATCTTTAATCTATTTAAACTTTATCATAAATCATAATCCGATGATCAGGATTACATCTTACTAGTGCGATTAATTTGGAACATTTCATAGCAAGGAAGTAGAATTCAAGAAGGACTGAATCACTTCCCTCTCCTCCCCTAATAAAATGGCCCGACTAATCTCCATAATTTTCTCATCTTTCTCTCCAAAATCTAAATCTAAATCTAAATCATCCACAAATCATCAAAAACCTAAACTTATTTGATTTTCAAAAAAAAAAAAAAAACCCATAAAAAAAGGATGTCCGACGAAGAGGTTCACTTCGAGTCCAAGGCTGATGCTGGAGCATCCAAAACTTTCCCTCAACAAGCAGGCACCATTCGAAAAAATGGATACATAGTCATCAAGAACAGGCCCTGCAAGGTGTGTTTGATTTCTTTATTTGTGATTTTTTATGGGTTTTCTGTTTTGATTTATGGGTTATGGTAATCGAATGTTTCATGGATACAGAAGGAGTGTTTGGATTATGGTTTATAAGTTTTTTTTTTATTGCAATTTAAAGAAAGGATCTGATTATTATTTAATTAAAGTTATAGGTAGTTAAATCTAAAGGTTTAAGAAAATTAGAATGGAATCCGGTTTTATGTCACAGTCAATGGTCCTAATTGTGTTTGTGGTCAATTTCTTTACGTATATTAAATTCGGTAGGAATAGAATGTCCCACGTACGTTTATACAACAATTTATCTTTGAGATTAAGGGCTACATCTCTAAAGTCATAAATAACTGCATGATTTGATTTTAGGAGATATACAGAACTCTTTAGAAACTCTCCCCATTTTCCAAATTCATTTTGCAATGTTTAATAATGTTTAATATTATTGAGTTTTCAACAGTCATATTTTATACCTTTGCAACATATCTATTTCTTATTTGTTATGTTTTTAAAAATTTTATTTGATTTCAAGACAGCATTTACACGATATTTTGGAATAAAATAATTTTTTGAATTTGTTAATGGGATTTCGAACATATTTTTAAAATTTTGGTATACAAATCACATACTATACATTACTATAATTATAAAATTAAGAACTTCAGTACTTCTGGTCCTCTAGTTTTCTTTACTTATTTTAAATGTATGATCCATTATTCAATATTTTTATAAAATTATATTTTAAGTTAAATGTTAATTTCAACGTTTCATTTAAGATATATTAGTCGCGCTATTTGTTGTATTTATGTATATCTATAAAAATCTTTAAACCTAATTTTAATGTGAAGGTTGTTGAGGTTTCCACCTCAAAAACAGGCAAGCATGGTCATGCAAAGTGTCATTTTGTAGGAATTGACATTTTTACTGGCAAAAAGCTTGAAGATATCGTTCCTTCTTCTCATAATTGTGATGTAAGTTCTTTTATAAATTCTGATCAGTTATTATTATTACTTTTTATTTTCAATTTTGTTCTTGAATATGTTAATTATGAGATTCTTTTCATATGGTTCTCATAGGTCCCGCATGTCACTCGTACGGATTATCAGTTGATTGATATTTCTGAAGACGGCTTTGTAAGTATTCTTATACAAATTAACTACCAAATATCTTGTCATGGCTATGTATTTATGTATATGGCATATATATTTTTAAAAAAATATTTTTTTGGCGATTATTGTGTATAAATTGATATAGTTGTTCAAATATTAGGTGAGTCTTCTGACCGAAAGCGGAAACACAAAAGATGATCTAAAGCTTCCCACTGATGAAAATCTGCTTAAACAGGTAAATCCTATCAAAAAAAATTTGTTAATCTCAAAGTCTTATTCTTTTAAGAGGTTGTAGTATACTATAGCAACAAAATTGTGTTTTAAGACATACATTTTAGATACGTTCAACATAAATGTTCTACAGCACCTATTTTTCTCGTTTTTTATTTGTTTTTGTATAGATTAAAGATGGGTTTAGTGAAGGAAAAGATCTTGTGGTGAGCGTTATGTCGGCTATGGGAGAAGAGCAGATTAATTCTCTCAAAGATATCGGCAAGAATTAAACATGTTATAGTAGCTAGATACCAATATAATGTTTTATGCTTAAACGTAGACTTTTATTGTATAGTATCTGACTGATTTAGCTACAAAACGGTGTTTGTTTATTATTGTAAATGTACGTGATAGATATAAATTTGCATATTAGGATTGTAGCCGTTCAATCTTACTCTATCTTTTATAGAATGTTGTATTTTGCTTTATTTTTGTGTTGTTATCATTCTTCTTTGTCACTTTTTGGGTTGGGTTGCGGAAACATGAGGAACTCTTGCCACTATTTCCTTGTATTTTTTTTTTTGTAAATGGTTATTGTTTTTTTGAACATTTTATCTTACTTCCCCATACATATGGCTTAAACATCTGTCATGTTTAATTTTTTCTTTACTTTTCTAATGTACTTCTCCTTGAAAAGTTTTAGAGCGCCTCCAACTCTATTTCTAACTATACTCATGTGAAGTATCCTCCTAGTAGGGCGGTCCCAAAAATAAAAAAATTAGGCCTTTAAAATTTAGTAAATCAAAAATGATAATAAGAGTACCGAATGACTTGTTGTTGTTGTTGTTGTTGTTATTATTATTATTATTATTATTATTAAAAAAATTGGATAGTGTTTAAAAGATGTGAGTTAAAAAAACTAATGACAAAACAAAATAAAAAAACCAAATAATCGAAACAAACGGACCATTTCGAAAAATGGCGTTTGGTGTTTGGAAAAAAAATGTGTGTTTGGAAAAAAAAAAATCTTATGTTTGTCAAAATTTTAAAAAAAAATGAAGAATTACTCGTCTAACTGATAGATTAATATGAATTTTGTTAACAAATCTATAAATAATAATTATTATATATTAAAAGACGTGATACAAAAAGTCCAGTATATATAAACATGAAAATTATGCATGATAATTGACCATAAAAAGACCATTTTTATAATTTGGATTCCAATTCATTAAAGATAGGAGATATGATTCCAAGCGTATGGTTACAATAAAAAAATTAATAGAAGAAAATAAGGCCCCAATAAAATAAAGCAAATGTATAAAAACTCCATAAAAAATTAATAGAAGATAATAAGGCCCCCAATAAAATAAAGCAAATGTATAAAAACTACATATACGTTGCTTCGAACCTGGAGTAGCAGTAACATACATACAGTGCTTAAGAAATTGTATCATAACCAATTAGAATACCGGAACCTTGATAAAAAAAAAATTAACAAAACTTATATATATATATATATATATATATATATATATATATATATATATATATATATATATATATATATATATATATATATATATATATATATATCTGATGAAGATACCCGATTACCCGACCCTACCCATTTTGAATTCAGGTAAATCGGGTATCGGGTTTGGAAATTCGAATAACCGGATAACTTGATATTTAAATAGGTCGGTTATTGGGTAGGTTTAAAAAAATTCGGATATATCCACATCACCGATTTAAAAAAAAAAAACTAATTAATATTCTAGTTATAATAACTATTAAGGTTGTATCATTATTTTACATAATTACTGTTTCTTATTGTTTAAACCAAATGTTATATGACTTCACTATTTGAACGGTATATAGTAAATACAACAGAAATTGTTGAAAATAAAATGGAGTTTTGAACAAAATGTTATAACAAATATAATGAAAATGAATAAGATGTTAGATTCCTCTTCATTTTTTTTTTTGTGCACTACGACATGTTTCTATTTTGTCAACAGGTCTACGTTTTTTCTTTGTGAATTGAAATATAGCTATATAATTTGTCCTTGCAATTTAGATAACATACTAAATTTTTTTATTTATAACTTTTATGTACTCACATTTTGCATTAAATCATGTAACATGTTTGGTTAATCCAAATTTGATCAAACACTGATCATGTACTTCATAAACTGTTTTTTTTTCTTTTTTATTAAAATTTGAAATGGAATGCAAAAATCACATAACATATTATAATGACTTGTATTGTTATCGTATATGTACTTGTTAATTGTATGAAATATTTTGCTACCCAATTTTCTATTAAAGCAACCGAAATGCAAAAATCAATAAGCGACACTTAAGTAATTTTTGGGTATACCCGAAAATACCCGACCCGACCTAAAACTCGAATACCCTAAACCCGAGAGCCCGAATTACAATATAGGTCGGGTATCGAGTATTATTATTTTAAGAAACTACCCAACCCGTTCTACCCGAAACCCGAAAATTTTACCTGATCAATATATATATATATATATATATATATATATATATATATATATATATATATATATATATATATATATCAGAGTTAATTTGGGGGCCCCAAACCGTAGTGAGGCCCCAGGTCGTTGCCCAACTTGCCCACCCTACTGGGCGGGGCCTGCCTCCTAGTTGCTCTTAAGTCCATCTCAAACAACTCCTAAGATAACTACATCTTTGATATATTGATTTCTTCTTGTCTAGTCTAGCCACAACATGTCATGTCCATTTTACCTCTTGCACCGTCACATCTCCATGAAGTTGTCAAACTTATTTTTTCTTTTGTGCTTGGTTTAATCCATATAACATTTTCTTTAGTTTGCATACTAGGTTTTTCTTACTAGTTATCTAAAACCCTTATGGTTGTATCATGTAAATAACCTCCTCAAGGTCTACATACAAGAATGTTTTCTTATATCTATTTGTTCCAAATGCATGTCATTGTCATCTATAATAACCAAAACCAATATGAGTGTGGTCATCTTCACAACTAGAGAAAATTTCTCATTATAATCAACTGTTTTTTTATTTAGGAACCCCTTCAACACCATTTTTTCCTTGTATATCTTGTTTCTATCATGATTATCATTTACCATGAACATCCACTTATTCTGTAGTTCTTTTTTATCGGTAACTTACTAAGGACCAAGTATGGTTTTTATCATCTGAACTCTTATCATCTACCACATACTTCTGTTTTTGTATAACATCATTCATTCTTAAAGACTCTGGATAAACATTATTTCGCTATTCTTAGTCAATAGAAAATAGTTTGATGATTGGAAGTATCTAGTTGGAGGTATACGCTCTTCAGTGGATTTTATAATAGTTTTTTTTTCTAAATCTACTTTATTTTAACCTTAAATTTGAACTCTCACTATACTTTATGATCATACTAGCTTTACGACTACCATTCTCTTCTGAGCTCCCACTACTGTGTAAGATCTATCTCCTATCTATAGAGTATGAATAGGCTGTGCAATATGTTTTTCTATAACTCTTCAAACAAATAATGTCCTTTCCCATGTGAATTCTTATTTCCATTAGAAGTTGCATCAATCTCATCTTTATATAGACATTCTTATTGAATATGGCACTCATACTTTTAATGACCCTTCCACTTTGATCATCCAAGAAATGATATCCTAAATATAGCCCAAAAATGTACATTTCTTAGCCTTTAACTCATGTTTATATTTATCAATATCCTTGATCTTGATATAAAATATAAATCTAAATACTCTTAAGTATATAAGAGTCACCTTTTCACTTTGTCATTCCTCTTTTGTAATCTTAAACCCTGTTGGAAATAATGTTACCTAGTTGATTAAATAAGCTTTTGTACTTAACAAATCTAACTAGAACATCTTACTTACCTGCTTGAAGCATGATATTCTTTGCAATTTCATTTAGTATTTTGTTTATTCTTTCCACAATTGGGGTGTTGAGTTGTCTTTATAACCGTATTTAGCAACTTAATTTCATTCTTAGCATACTAATCACTGAGCATTGTGTTGTTGTACTCTCCCGAATTATTTGACTTCAGACTCTTGTTCTTCAATTTAGTCTCATACTTTCGTTCTCTATAAAACTTTTCACTTCTTAAAGGTATTGAAGACATCATATTTATCTTTTAGAAAATAAAGATGTACCTTTCCTGTTGAATTTTCTATAATGATTACATAGTATAATGATCCTTTTATTTAAGAAATTGATATAGGATCCTACACATCCAAAAGAACCAACTCAAACTTCCCATCCATGGATGATATTTCCCATCTTTACAATGGTAATCTTTTTCTATTTTCAAATGGCACAAAATCACAAGAATCAATAGTCATGCTCTTCATATAAAGAATTTGCATTTTGTAGTTAGTATTTTTATACCTTTTTACCATGCTTCCAATGGTATATGGGTCCTTGGATTTCCCAATATAACGAACATACATTGGAAAACCAAAATTACGGAAGTAAAAAATTCAAATACACTTGTGAACATGTCAAACTTCTCTCAAGATTTGGCATTGATAACCAAACTTTAGAGTCGATTTATAATGTAAATCATTATAGGTAATGCTTTGGCCAAAAAAGGTATTGGGAAAATGGGAAAACTAGAAATGGGTCTCACACATCTCATTTTTTATCTAAAACTGCATAATCCACCTTTTTAACTGCAAATTAGGAGTCAGATTATCAATCAGATGTTTCAAAGAATTTTGGATCTGTTTTATGGAAAATTAAAGAGACTCCTAAATCCAACACTGATTAGCATTAATTATCATATTTCCTAATAGTATGTTAAAGTGTATTTCCACCTCTTTGACCGCGACTAATGAAGATGCCTTGTTTTTCTATTTATTTTCTTTCAACTTTACACTATATTTTATCTATGGTTGTCTTCAATGCATGAATTTCATGAACCCTTTCAGTTAAACTTTCCTTTATGACATGATATCCAAACTTTAGATCTTTATTTTCTTGTATGTTCAGTCATTAGATCGACTTCTTTGCCATTCAAAATATGACTAATATTGTTACTTTCATGTTTTAACCCATTTATCCTATCACGAAACTCTTAATCGAGCAAACTAGTCTTGATATATGCCACGGTAATAATATTTATACCATAAGTAAATAAATTATAAAAATAGTATACCTCTTATAAAGAGTTCATTGAAGAATCATAGTCATTTCGTCATCCAACTGTTAGAAGATAGTGCTCACAATCACAACAGTTTGTAATATTACTATTAATTGTATGGTCCATTTCGGTTACATGCAAAAGCAAATATAAGCAATATTGGTTAGAGATGAATTATAGAGTTCTAGTTTTGTAATTAATTATGTAACACCCAAAAATTTAAGCCAAATTTAAACTTTTCAAAAACACTTTAAATCAATAATCATTACAATTTGGTTTCCAAAATGGTTCATATCAGAGTTTTCCCAGCAATCATAACAAAAGATAAGGAGCTGTACGATCAAGCCTTAGCCTTGTCGCGATCCCCCGATGTACCTGAAACCATGAACTGAAACTGTAAGCCTAAAAGCTTAGTGAGTTCCCCTAAAATACCCATACTCACAGCTATACACATAGAATCACAAGCAGCATAATATGGGTCCAATCAAACATCGGGTTGGAATACCCCAGGCCCACAACCAACAGGTTGGAATGCCAACATACTATGGGTCCAATCATCCTCGGGATGGAATACCCCAGGCCCACAACAAACAGGTTGGAATGCCTACATACTATGAGTCTAATTATCCTCAGGATGGAATACTCACGACCCTCAACCAATAGGTTGGAATGCCCAGGTCTATTGGCCTCCGCACAAAGCAAATAAGCCTCAACTGCCAAACAAATATGTGCACATATAACAGATAATCACATAACAGTCTATAGACAAAAAACTGATCTATCAGATCATACCACATAACATATAATATTATCCTACCCTCTAGGATATCTAACTAACAGGTCATACCACATATCACATATTATCATCCTACCCTCTAGGATACCGATCTAACAGATCATTCTAACATAACAAAACCAATAACAATTCAAAGGGTCGGCCTTGGTGCCTTAGACCCTTAAGTATAGTGAGGATAACTCACCTCGCAAAAGTCAGTTCGATAGATAAACTCCAACTCTCGGATCGCTGCCACAAACTCCACCACCTATTATCATAATAGAACCATACTCGTAAGTTCCCAACCTTCCAAGGTACCCTATAAGTCAACTAGTCAATCCCTGGACAAAGTCAAAGTCAAGAGTCAAGGTCAAAAGTCCATGTTGACCCTAACTCGTCGAGTGTCCTCAGCTACTCACCGAGTTCTTTGAGCCACTCGTCCACTCGCCGAGTCACCAGAGTGACTCGTCGAGTTCCTAAGGCTCGATATCGAAGCTCTAAAGACACTCGTCGAGTTTTCCTTCTTGCAACTCGACAAGTTCACATGCATCCATTAATTGGGAAACCTTAACTGATTCGTAGAGTTGTTCATCCAACTCGTCGAGTCCTACGGCAATCTTCATCAGACTCGTCGAGTTGTTCATCCAACTCGTTGGGTTCATGCCCATCTTCATATGACTCGTCGAGTCGACCATGCGACTCGCCAAGTCCCTTCAGTCCTTTATGTTGGATAAGGTGTCTAAGTCCATAACTTATTTGGTATATACCTGACCCGACCCGGCATGGTCCATTTGGGTTGCACTTCACCCAAACTGTTTATGGATAATTTTATGAGAATTGTATACCTATGATTTATTAATATATTATAAGTTATAATATATTAATATAAAGTCATGTTATGTAATTAGTTTTAATCTTGAATTAATTATGAATTAATTTAGTTATTAAAAGGAAGACTAATTAAATCATAGACTATTATATGGTGTGGGCTAATACTCATTTGTTAATGGGCTAAGCTTATATGGAAGTCCATAGATGATCCATGGAGCTTTTAACCCATGGATCCTTGGAAGAGGAAAAGACATGGGTTATTAGGGTTTCTCCCTAACCATGCACACTATATAAACAAGCTTATGTTGCATGAAAAACACCCTAGAGTGTGTGTGTAATAGTGGTGGCCGAAATTCTAAGAGTTGGTATACTCTCTCAAAGTTTTTCCAAGTTTGTGGTGATTTGTGATTTCCATTTGAGGCATTCACATTATTGGTGCTTGGCTCTCAAACTCCAAGGAATCAACAATCAACAAAAGGTATGTAATTCATCTAGTTCTTTTATGTTTAAAAGTACCCCATGCCATGCTAGATAGGTTATAAACCTTGGAAAAATAATATTTTGCATGTACTTTAGACAAACATAGATCCAAGTTTTATTAGGGTTGCATGTACACTTAGGAAGTGTTAGAATGCTCAAAACCCAACAGTGGTATCAGAGAGAGGTTTGTTTGTTTGATACTTGATGCAAAATAATGAAAAAGTCGAAATTTTTGTTGTCTGCCTGATGAACTCGCCGAGTCCATGGGGGGGACTCGCCGAGTTCATGTGTAAATTCATCCTACTCGGCGATTAGGTTCGTGCACTCGGCGAGTAGGAGCCTCAGAATGCAGATTTTCGACTTTTGCTGCTGGAAATAGACTAGAAACGTTACCCTAAACCGTTTTGGTGTTTTAAAACTTGTTTTAGTTGGTGTAATGGTTGTTCTAATCCATTTACAATAGCATATATCAAAATTTCATGCTTTGTATGTGTTCATATAATTCTTGAAACTTTGATAATCATGTTCATGTTCTTATGAATTTAGAAGATGATAGGAATTATCTGCTGAATTGTTTAGGATTAATTCTTGATCATTTATGTGTTTTAATGGAGTCCATAATTTGTCCTCAAGTTATGGATATCCAAAGGTCACTTTTTTTAAACACACATTTAAACAGATAAGTTACATGAAAATGAAGAGTCTTCATTTTTATGAGCCTTTAATTCATAAGTTATGAAAATGAAAAGTTTTGGATAGTTACAAAACTTGCCCTCAAGTTTTGGAATTTGTAAAGTTTCACACACTTTAATAAACTTTAATTCCAACCCTTAGAGTTTTAATAGTTAAAATTCAACACTTATACTATTTATAACATTAATGGTTAATTATTATTATTATTATTATTATTATTATTATTATTATTATTATTATTATTATTATTATTATTATTATTATATATATATATATATATATATATATATATATATATATGTATAAGAATAAGTCGTTCTACCGTTAGTAGGCCTCATTCACGAAGCCGGTCTATAAAGGGGGTATAAGGTTGTTGCCTATAAAATGGCAGCTTAATGGGTGTCCACTCTCACCCACCGCTTCCTTGATCGGTGGAGGGTCGTTAGCCGAACGGGTAGGACAATGACTTTAAATTCTCATTAAAAGTATAATGATTATTATAAAGTAACTAAATATTTTAATTCCCATTCTTAGTTACTTTAGGAAAAATGTGAACATGGTGCTAGTCCATGGAATTCACACTTTGTACCTTACCAAGTCGTTGGTGGAGCGTGTGTGGTTAAATGGAACACTAACTTGGACTAGTAAGGATCACGAAGGTTGACTTAATGTTTGTCATAGATCGATGGAGCGTGTGTGGTTAACCGGCACATTGATTAGGTGATAATATTAAGGGTACCAAGTGAACTAGCATGGTTATTCACACCTTGTTTTGTGATCCTCGGCATCCCAGTCACAAAACTTGAAGGGCACAATCGAGATTGAAACATGCCATTGAAGGGCACAATCTAGGAATTTCATATCCAATTAAAACCTAATAATTCATTTCGTTTTTCATGGTGGAAATTGGTGAATCTTCATTCACCTACCTTTCAAATATATTATTACTTAGATTACGACATCCCTCTTCTAAGTATAATATATTGTGATTGGATCCTAGCCTTAATATTACATTTGGGTGTCTTATTAAGGACTATATATATATATATATATATATATATATATATATATATATATATATATATATATATATATATAAAATCTAAACTTGCTTTCTTTTAGATGTCTTCCAACACTAATGCTTCGGGCTCTAACCCAACTGGCTCTTTCTCTCTCATGAATCTTTGTGGGAGAGTCATCTTTGATGGTTCCAACTTCATGGACTGGATCAGGAACATCAGGATGGTTACTCGTTATGAGGACAAGGAATATGTCCTCGAAGGAGTTAAAGGAGCTTGATGAGTCTACTGCTAATCCTGAGGAGATTGCTGAATTCAAGACACATGAGAGAGATGCTACTAAGGTGGCATGCATCATGATGGCCACGATGACAGCCGAGCTCCAAAAGTCCTATGAGGGCTTCTACCCTTTTGAGATGCACCAAGACCTGATGGAAAGGTACCATCAGAGTGCTCGTCAGGAGCGGTATGAAATAATCTCCTCCATGATAACAACCCGCATGAAGGACGGTGAATCCGTGTGACAACCCAAGTTGTTCCGTTACATTTTCCCGTTACCGTTAACGGAATATTCCAGTTTATAAAGTTCCGTTAATTAGAGGTCGTCAAATTTAATAAACATTCCATTTGTTTACATTTAATATGTTGTTAAGTCGTGATAAAAAGAAATAAAAACACATAACACCCATTTCCATTTATTTGGAAAATGTTAAGTTTTATTGTTACGACCACTAAATCGGGTGCGACCAAAAGCCCCGTTTAACGGCAGTATCGGGTAAAATTCCATTGATCCCCGACTCGGAACCCTATATAAGGGTGAGTGGAGTCCATTGGAGACTTTTTACACACTCTCTCTATACTCTCTCTCTAGACTCGTTTTCGCCCCGAATCCGCAACCAAACGCTTCCAAATTGTAAGTCCGCTTACCCTAGCTTAATCTAAACATATTGATTTGTGTTTATAGCTAAAAATCCGGACTTAGAAGCTGTTAGAATGGAGTTTACGGCCTAGCCCCTCCTTAGGCCGTAAACCCCCTTAAACAAGGCCAAAATGACCCAAACTTGTATCTAATGGCTTGGAAATAAATAGAGGAATTAGCCTAGGAGTGTTTGCACATTTAAAACATTCATTTTGGGGCATAAAAGAGAGTTTACGGCCCAAGCACTTTCTTAGGCCGTAAACACCTCTAAACTATGTCAAAATGCCTCCAAAACACCCCCAAACCACCCTAGGGCTTAACACATAAATTAGGGGCTTATTCTCTTGGGTTTAGATCACTTAAACATTAAGAATTGGAGGATTAAAAGGAGTTTACGGCCCAGACATGTGTCAAGGCCGTAAACTCCCCAAACCAAGCCAAAATGTTGGTTTTTGTCCCCCAAATGGCCTTAGACATTTACCATAAAATACTAGGATTGAAACAAGCGCTTAAACACAAGAAATGGAGGGATAAAAAGGAGTTTACGGCCCAAGCAAGTGTCTAGGCCGTAAACTCCCCAAAACACATCCAAATGATAGTTTTAATCCCCCAAAATAGCATCACACTTCATTATAAATTACTAGCAAGGCATTAGGGGCTTTAAACTTCACAAAACTCTAAGGATGAGAGTTTACGGCCGTAAACTCCCTTAGGAGTTGTCCCTAGGCCGTAAACTCCTATAAGGTGCCCTTAGAAGCCTTAAACCCGCTCATGCCTTTTTGGAAAAGTACATAGAATAATCCCATGAACAAGGAGAAGCCTTAAAACACACTAGATACCCTCACCATGAGTTTACGGCCGTAAACTCATGGTGAGTAGTCCCTGGGCCGTAAACATGGAGTTAAGGGTTTACTCTCGGAGAGTAAACTCCATTCCTAGGTCATGCACACCCTTAAACGCTACCCGGGACACCCAAACACTTATCCAAAGTGTTTTCCGCTCCTTGAGTGTGTATATTTGTTTAATTAGTATTAAATATACTAATTGTATGTGAACATATGTTATCATATGTTAAATAGGTCATTGTGTGTGTTCAATTCCTTGCGTGACACCGAACGCCCAAACGACACCTTCGTCGGACCTACTTACACCAGGTGAGTTCATACCCCTGAATGAACCTTTTAAATGTTTTTACATGTTTTATAGGGGGGGAATACAAGTTAAACATGGCAGTTATCATATCAATCACATGTGATTGATAACCCGCATGCACAAGATTTTACCACTGTACACTGTTTTACCGAGTAGGACACTATAATGGCTTTCAATTGTTTCAAAACTCTTACTTATACTGTTTTACCTAAATTCATTCTAAACTGGTTTATGAAAGATTTTCAAAGGTTTTCAAACATATTTTACAAAAGAATACAAATTGTGATTTTCTCCGAATATAAAGGTTTTCAACAAAGTTTCCCTTTCACGGCGTATACTTTTACTTATTAGATACTGCTGCTTCGCTTATACTTATTTTATACTCCTACTCTGTAACGCTTTCACTTATACTTGAAGTCACTTATACCTTATGGACTCTTATACTTATTCACACTCTTACTTAGTGATACGATTCTACTTCGCTTATACTTGATATCGACTCTATTTCACTTATACTCGATACGCTCTTACTTCACTTATTGTCGTCTCTACTTCGTGATACGCTTATACTTGTTCGACACTCATACTTCACTTGCAACCGCTCCTACTTCACTTATTAGACACTCCTACTTCACAAGAATCACTTCTACTTGGTACACACTCAGTCGTAGTTAGATGTATGTCTGTGCTTGTATAGATGCATATAAATAATGATTGAAGGACTTAGGAAGGCTTGTCCGCCCTATTTCCTTTTCTTCGTTGAGATGTGGTCTGGTGGGATCGGATGTCCATCCGAAGGTCGTTTGATTCATTACTTATATATTATGTACACAAGCATAGACATACGGGTTTACTTCAGTCGATTCAGTTAAGAGTCTCTACCTCTAGTTCAGCACTTACATTAGAAACCCACTAGTTGGAAGTCTCTACCCACTATTTGGGATGCATCTTCAAGACACGGCCTTCTCCGTCGTCTAGTTGGTAACCAGAGTCTCCTGTAGGGAGAGCGGACATTGTGTGTATAGATCTATACGGGATTGACAACCCCGCACCCAGACTGCTAGCTACAGTCCTGGCCTACCAAGCCAACGGGTGACAAATGTCACATTATAGACGCTTGTAGGGCGTCTAGTACTCTAGTCAGTATGGTTACGAGTATCCCGGGTTACCTTATAATTCATTGGCTTTAAGGTAACGGTATTTCGCCAGCAATTTACACTGTATGCTGGTAATTCAATTTCAGAGTCACACTGTTTTGACCTTACAAGACGTATCTTTCATTTGATACTGTCTGGGGTCTGTCTCCTCTGTTTTGACCTTACAAGACGTATCTCTCATTGGATGCTGTCTGGGGTCTGTATCCACTGTATTCACTGTATTCATTGTATCCACTGTATTCACTGTATTCACTGTATTCACTATTTTAGACCTGGCTAGACGTATCTTTCATTTGATATTGTTTGCGGTCTGTATTCACTGTTTTAGACCTTAGCAGCTGTACCTTTCATTTGATACCTTCTGGGGTCTGAGTCTCTATTTGTTAGACTGAACCAGGCGTGTCGTTTGTTCGATACTCTCCTGGAGTCTATGATTCCTTGCCTTAGTCAGCAGTCCTCACTGCTGAGGCATATGTTATTCCCTACTGTCGTTTGCTTTCCTCAATAATCAAATTCAGTATTTTGATAATGATAGCAATTTAGGGAAAACTACTTTTTACCACATAACACTGACCAGCCTTGGTAGAAGGCTGCTTTATTAAAGAAAATATAGGATTTTCTAGAAAGAACTCTAATGCACTGTAAACACTTAAACTACTACTTTATAAAGTTATTTGACTAAATGACACTAAATACTTATGAACTCACCAGCATTTGTAAAAATGCTGATACTCGCTTTTCAAATAACTTGTATTCTCAGGTTAGCATTAGACAGGTACACCTCCGGAGCTGTTGATGAAGACGGCTTAGTACCTTGCTGTACTTATTATATTTGTTTGTATACTTTGAATTGCTGTAATGTAAACCGTGTAAAACTATTACTATTAATGCAATGTTTTGTTGTACTTTGATTACTATAATGCATGTGTTGTGATACTTGACATGACGTCATCCACCCCAGAACGTTTCCGCCGTTCCGGTTTTGGGGTGTGACGATCCGTCACGGGCCACATGAAAAAGATGCAAAGGTATGTGGACCGTTTGCTCAAGCTGAATGTGAACTTCCCTGAGGAGTTGGCAATTGACATCATTTTACACTCCTTACCTTCTTGTTATGACCATTTTCGTATGTCATATCATATGAACAAGGAGGAAATTACCCTTAGCAAACTTCATGGACTCTTGAAGACCGCTGAAACCGGTCTTAAGGGCAAGGTGGTTGTTACCTCTACTACTCCTACTCCAATATCTACCCCTGTTTTGGCTATCGGGCAAGGAAAAGGGAAAAAGAGGAAGTCCCCTTCGAAGGGTACCAAGGGAAAGTCTCTTGAAGGCTCCTCATCAAGGACCAAGAGCGGTTCTGTCACTCCTTCTACCACTCCCAAGGATGCTGATTGCTACTATTGCCTGGACAAGGGGCACTGGAAGCGAAACTGCCCTAAGTACTTGCAGGATCTGAAGGATGGGAAAGTGAAACCCACCCACGCAGGTATTTATACAATATTGTCTAATAACTCACCATATTCTAACTATTGGGTGCTTGATACAGGATGTGGTATTCACATATGTTCTGATTTGCAGGGCCTAAGAAGAAGTGAGGATGTGGAGCACGGAAAGATAAACTTGATCATGGGGAATAGGAAGGCTTCACCTGTTTCCAAGATTGGAGTTTATACTTTGTTGCTGAATAATGGGTTAAAATTAGATTTGAATAAATGTGTGTACTCGTCTGAAATGGCGAGGAATATTACTTCCTTTCATGGTTTGTACAAACAAGATTTTACCTTTTCGTTTGATAATGAATGTGGTGGTATTAATGCTTTCTTTAATAATGTGTTTTATTTTAAAGCATTACCTTGTGATGGTGTGTATGAAACTGTGGAGATTGTAGACAACTTAGGAAATAATGTGTTGTATATTGATTCTTCTACTAGCCTAGATAAAGCATCATTGTGGCATTGTCGTCTTGGACATGTAAACAAGAAACGCATAGGCCAACTCCAAAAGAGTGGAGTCTTGGAGTCATTTGACCTTAAATAGGATGATAGTTGTGAATCTTGTCTACTTGGAAAGATGACAAAATCACCCTTCACTGGAACTTGTGAAAGGGGTGAGGGTTTGTTGGACCTAATACACACTGATGTATGTGGCCCATTCAAAACCGCCACAAGGGATGCTAATCGGTATTATGTGACTTTTATTGATGATTTTAGTAGATATGGTTATGTCTACTTAATCAAACATAAGTCAGAAACCTTTGAAAGGTTTAAGGAATTCAAACAGGAAGTAGAAAATCAATTGGGCAGGAACATTAAGATGCTTCGATCCGATCGAGGTGGTGAGTATCTTAGTACCTAGTTCCTTGACTATCTTAAGGAGTGTGGGATTGTCTCACAATTGTCTCCTCCCAGGACACCACAGCTAAATGGTGTAGCTGAGAGGCGCAATCGAACTTTGTTAGACATGGTTCGCTCTATGATGAGTCAAGCTTCGCTACCAATCTCTTTTTGGGGGTATGCCTTAGAGACTACCGCTCATATCCTTAATCTAGTCCCTACAAAGAAGGTTACCAAAACACCTCATGAGATGTGGACTGGGAAGGTTCCCAATTTAGACCACGTCAAGATTTGGGGTTGCGAGGCTTTCGTGAGGTGTGAGACTCATGATAAGATCGAACCCCGAAGTGAAAGGTGTATTTTCATTGGCTACCCACAGAAATCCTTCGGTTACCTCTTCTACAGACCCAGTGAGAATGTGGTCTTTGTAGCAAGAAGAGGGGTCTTTCGTGAGAGAGAGTTTATGAACCAAGGAGACAGTGGGAGGCAAATTGATCTTGAAGAAATTCAAGAATCAATTGGTGAAGGAACCTCAAACACTAGCAATCAACCTGAGGAGGAAACTCCTATTGAGCCAGCTGACGAGTCTGTACCTGTGAGGCGTTCCACACGGGTTAGGAACACACCTGCGTTTTATTATGGCTTTCATATTACTACGGAAGGTGATACATTTATCAACGATAGTACACTGGTAAATTTGGATGAACCTAGCAGTGTTAAGGAAGCCATGGCAGACCCGGAGTCTGCTAAATGGAAGGAGGCTATGGACAGCGAGATACAGTCCATGTATGACAATCAAGTTTGGAACTTGGCTGACAATGTACCAGGCCATAAAACAGTCGGGTGCAAATGGATCTTCAAGAAGAAGACCGACATGGAAGGAAAAGTGCATACTTATAAGGCTCGACTGGTTGCGAAGGGTTTTACTCAGACTCAGGGTATTGATTATGATGAAACCTTCTCACTGGTAGCAAAGATTAAGTCTATTAGGGTTATGCTAGCCATTGCTACATTTCATGATGATGAAATATGGAAAATGGATGTCAAAATCGCTTTTCTTAATGGAAAATTGGCTGAGGATGTGTACATGAATCAGCCAGAGGGTTTTGTCAGTGCAGAGTACCCTAATAGAGTATGCAAGCTTGAGAAATCCATTTATGGATTAAAACAAGCATCACGTAGCTGGAATCTTTGTTTCGATGAGAAGGTCAAAGAGTTTGGTTTCTCGAGAAGTGAAGATGAGTCTTGCTAAGGCATGCTAAGGCTCCAAATTGAAGATCCAACTTCCTTAGGCATGCTTATCACGTAAAGTTGCAAACTTTACGTGCATGCCAGAGCTTGCAATGAAGTTACACACTTGAGGGAAGGCTCATACTAAGAAAAGTTGATGACTTTATGAATCTAGAAGCCAAGGAGAGTCCAGATCTGAAGTTACAACTTCAGATCTTGGGTTAAGCACAAGAAACCTTTCTTAAAACTCATGGAAAAGAGGGTTTAGGTGAAAATGAGCCAAGGAAAATGGTCTAGTAACTTCAAGAGAGTGCTTACTAATGCAGATCTTGAATCCCACGAGCTCTTGCTTCAACTAGCTTGTTTCCCCAAGTGTTTCCTTCACCAAAATCCTTCCTCCAAGCTTAAACTCTCCAAAAGAACACACACACGAATTAGGGTTAAAGAGAGACAAAAGGTAGTGAAGGGGAGGATGGGGGAGGCCAATGATCCTTTAAATAGGGTGCAATGCCCCGCAATTTAGGCTTTCATCTGCCAGCTCCTACTCGTCGAGTCCCTTCTTCGACTCGGCGAGCAGGTCACTAAAACACGTAGACCATCCCGCTACTACTCGATGAGTAGGGCGACCAACTCGTCGAGTAGACCTAAAGACCAAAAAGGATTCATATATAAATCAATACTTGAGAATCGGGGCATTACAATTCTCCCCCACTTGAACTAGACTTCGCCCTCGAAGTCAGCTGAGGTAAACAACGCCGAGCAATGTTGTCGCATCTCCGCCTCCGGCTCCCATATCCATTCGGATCCCCTCCGATGTTCCCACTGCACCTTTACCAAAGGTATCTCCTTGGTCCGCAGAATTTTCCTCTTCCTTTCCATAATGGCCTCAGGCCTCTCCACGTAATTCAAGCGCTCATTGACCTGAATATCATCCAACGATACTACTGCCTCCCGGTCCATAATGCACTTTTGCAACTGCGAAATGTGGAATATGTTGTGAATCCGGATAAGCTCCTCTGGTAGCTCTAGCCTTTAAGCCACCTTGCCAATCCTGGTAATGATCCTGAATGGCCCAATGTAATGGGGACCCAATTTTCCTCTCTTTCTGAAGCGGATCACACCCTTCCAGGGTGAGACCTTCAAAAGTACCATATCACCCACCTGGAACTCTAACTCATATCGGCGTCTGTCGACATAGCTCTTCTGCCGACTCTGAGCGGTCTGCAATCACTGCTTAATCTACCGAATCTTTTCGGTAGTGTGCAGAACTACCTCCGTCCGTCCCATCACTCGGTGTCCAACCTCACCCAACAAACCGGGGTGCGACATCTTCACCCATACAATAACTCAAAAGGCGGGGCGCCAATGCTGGAATGGTAGTTGTTGTTGTAAGCAAACTCTGCAAGAGGTAGGTGGGAATCCCAACTCCCACCGAAATCAATGACACACACCCTTAACATATCCTCGAGGGTCTGAATGGTCCGCTCGCTCTGACCGTCTGTCTGCGGATGAAATGATGTGCTAAAGTGCAAGTGTGTGCCCAGTTCCTCGTGGAACTTCTACTAGAAACGGGAGGTAAACCTAACATCTTGGTCTAAGACAATGGAGACCGGAATCCCATGGCGAGCAACGATCTCGTGGACATATATGTCGGCCAACCTCTCGGACGAAGAACTCTCCCGTATCGCTAATAAATGAGCACTCTTGGTCAATCAATCCACGATGACCTATATAGCGTCGAACCCTTTCGCCACCCTTGGCAGCTTCGTAATGAATTCCATCGTGATCTATTCCCATTTCCACATGGGAATCTCCAGAGGCTGCAACTTACCATGCGGCCTCTGATGCTCGGCCTTGACCATCCTACAGGTCAAGCACCTATCGACATACCAAGCGGTTTCTCTCTTCATACACGGCCACCAGTAACTCAAACTCAGGTCTCGGTACATCTTGGTGTCCCCCGGGTGTATGGAAAAATGAGACTTATGAGCCTCCTCCATCACTGTCTGTCTGACTCCCCCAACCATCGGAACCCAAACTCGACCACACGGGTCAATAACCCCCGGCCATCCTGAAAAAACCGAGCACTTTCACCCATGATCCTTTCCAACATCTAATTCTCTGGCTGCATGCCCTCAAAAGTGGGGAATCCACTGTTATCCTCATACATATCATTGGGGTGGATTTCCCAACTAACTAGCGGCTCAGAGCGTCTGCCACCACATTCACTTTACCAGGGTGGTAAAGGATCTCGCAATCGTAGAACTTGAATACATCCAGCCACCTGCGTTGCCTCATGTTCAGGTTCGGCTGATCCATGATATGTATCAAGCTCTTATGATTAGTGTAAATGGTACAACGCACCCCATAATGGTAATGTCTCCATACCTTGATAGCGAACACCACCTCCCCCAGCTCTAAATCATGCGTAGGGTATCTCGTCTCATGTGGCTTCAACTATCCTGATGCATAAGCTATCACCCGTCCCCTTTGCATGAGGACCACCTCCTAAACCTGTGATGGATGCATCACAGAACACCATAAAATCCTCAACTCCCTCCGGGAGTGTCAAAATTGGAGCCTCACACAACCGCTGACGGAGGGTCTCAAACGCCCTCTGCTGCTCATGGCCCCACCGGAAATCCACCCCCTTCCTCGTCAAACGAGTGAGGGGTACTGCTATCTTCGAGAAATCCTAAATGAATCTCCGGTAGTACCCTGCCAATCCCAGAAAACTCTTGAAATCTGAGGGAGATTTCGGAACCTCCCACTGCATGACTGCCTTGATTTTGGTCGGGTCGACCAAAATCCCATCCTGGTTAACGAGGTGCCCAAGGAATTGGACTTCTCATAACCAAAACTCGCACATCAAGAACTTGGCGTATAGCCGCTCTCGTCTCAGAACTCCCAACAACTCCCTGAGATGCTCCTTGTGCTGCTCTCGAGTCTTGGAATACACCAAGATATCATCTATAAACACGATGACCGAATGATCCAGCATCGGTCTGCAGACCCGGTTCATTAGGTCCATAAATACTTCCGACGCATTGGTGAGCCCAAACGGCATCACCAAGAACTCGTAATGACTATAACGAGTCTGAAACACGGTCTTCTCTACGTCCTCCTCTCTGACCCGAACCTAATGATATCCCGACCTCAAATCTATCTTGGAGAACCAAGATGCCCCTTGCAACTGATCAAAGAGATCATCTATCCTCGGGAGAGGATAACGGTTCTTCACCGTCAACTTGTTCAGCTCCCTATAATCAATGCACATCCGGTGCAAGCCGTCCTTCTTCCTGACAAAGAGGATCGGTGCTCCCAATGGAGAACTGCTAGGTCGAATGAACTGCTTTCCCAGCAGCTCCTGAAGCTGTGATGACAACTCCCGCATCTCAGGTGGTGCAAACTGGTACGGCGCCTTAGCAATAGGGGCCGCACCTGGCACTAGGTCGATCCTGAACTCAACCTGCCTCTCCAGAGGCACTCTAGGTAATTCCTTTGGAAACACATCAACAAACTTTCAGACTACCGGAACCTCTGAAACTGAAACATGTTCCCTGGCCTGCATATCTACCATGTACGCTAGGTAACCCGCACACCCGTGCTGAATGTATTGTCGAGCCCTTGAAGCTGAACAAAACCCTGATCCCATCCTGGTGCCCTCGCCATAAACGATCAGTTCTCCCCCACTTGGGGTTCGAACTACAACTCGTTGACCCTCGCAATCTATCATGGCACTAAACCGGCTAAGCCAAATCCCTACGACTACGCACACCTCCCCTATGGGAATCGGTATCAAATCTATCGGAAAGGACACTCCGAAGATATCCAACTCGCACCCTCGATAAACCGAAAAAGTAGAAACTCCGTGTTCGTTGGCGATAGAGACTCGCAACAGACACTCTAGCTCGCCCACTGGCGCACTGAACTCCCTACTAAAACCCTAGGATACGAAGGACCGACTCGCCCCTGGGTCAAATAGAATCAAAGGGGGCAATGAGTTTACTAAAAACGTACCTAAACACAGGTGCAACAGATAAGCATAACACATACATAATAAATGAGACAAGGGAGAGATACGTACCAGCAACCACATCCGGTGCTGCCCTGGCCTCCTCGGTCGTAAGCTGGAAGGCATAACCCTGAGCCATCGGAGGCTCTGCCTTAGCTGGCCTCCCTTCTGTAATCCTCAAAGTAGCCGACTCTGGAGCTAGCACCAGCTTGGCAGCTAGAAGAGGACATTGGGACTTAATATGGCCTACCTGCTCACAGTGATAACAAAATCTGACTCCCGAATATGGAGTTTGTTGTCTGCAATCCCTTGCCAAATGGCCCTGCTTTCCACACCGGTGGCACCCACTCCCTGATTGGTACGTCCCTGAATGAGCCTTTCCGCACTTTCCACAAGTGTGGCCTGGATGTCCCCCAATCTTGGTATCGGCGGTCTTGGACCGCTTTGGCGCCGGCTGCGACTACATTGGGGCCTGCCACTGCAACTCGATCTCCAACTCACGCCGTCTCGCGGCCTACTATAACTCCAAAAGAGTATCACATCGTTGGGTAGACACAAAATGTCGGATATCGGTCTTGAGCATGCTCAGATAACGGGTCATCTGAGCCTGCTCGAAAGCAAACTCTGGGAAAAACATCGCGCTCTCAGTGAACATACGGTTGCTCTCCGTCACCGACTCCCCATCCTGTCTCAGACTCAAAAACTCTTGAGCCAATCGTTCCCGCTCAACCCTCAGAATGTATCGGGCGCCGAACTTATCCCGGAACTGCTTCCAAGTAACAGTAGCTCTCTGCTTATCAGAATACGACCCTGTCGTCGGCCTCCATCAGTCCTTAGCCCCGAGCCAGAGTAGGTTTAGGGCACATCTGACCTTCTGTTCAGAAGGACATGAACATGTAAAGAAACATCCTTCCACATCGGAGACCCCACCGCATAGCCTTAATGGGGTCCTGGGTCCCATCAAAAGTAGGGGCTTCGTGTTGTCGAAGTCCCTGTACTGGAAGCCCCGACTGGCTCCCACTCGACCTCCTACTGCTGTTACAACTGATGTAGCTGCCGCGACAGCTGTCTCCGCAAGGTCTGCGTATCTGTCATCAAAATACTCAATCATGGCAGACCTAATAGTCCTAAACAACTCCAGTATCTAACACCGGACAATCTCAAACACCTCCTCATGGATGATCTCCCTAACTCGATCCTCTATCAACAATGGCTCCTCCTGACTGATAACCTTAGGGGCTACTGGGGCCTCCTGATCACCCTACCCTGATCCCGATCCAGATCCCGACACGAAACGCCTCGTAATCACCATACATAAAATACAACAGGAAGATATCAGATAACCCGAAAAAATAATTGGGAGCTAACTCCCAATCCTAACCTAAGGGATTGTGACTCCCTTGTTATGCGTATGGGTCTTGTGCTTTCAGTAGTACGGGACCATACTACCTTCCACACCTACCCATATTTCTCTCAAGGATCACCACAACACCCTAACAGTATACATAAACATAGAGAGCGCTCAATCCTCATTCCTAGACAAAGGTTAACTGTCTCACAATTGACCTACCGGTCTCACACAACCCACCCATCCATGAAACTTCCACCAACCTGCAGCACTAGTGTATGTTCGCCACACATAACGCTGGAACCCATAGAATTTCGAATATCTAATCCTACCCTAAGCTCCCAATTAAACAAGAACATAACGTAAGGCTAAAACAAACATTCTCAGGCTATAAGATCTTAATTACGTATAACCGTGATGCATACACTAAGCAACTACAGTAATGATGCCAATTTCATATGAGGAAATCCCTAGGCTATCAGGCATCATATAATCAGGCAATTCTATCACGCAATTCCAGAAGATCCCTAGCCTAGTACAAGCATGTTGTTCTAACATATCACAATATCAAGTAATTGTATGGTATTTTGGGGTCTACTTACTGGCTCCGGCTGATCGTACACCTTGCATCCTCCTTTACTTATTTTGAAAACCATTTTAGAAATCATTTTGAAAACCTTTCTTTGATTTGAGAATGGATTCACATGAATGTTCCTCCAATTCACTCAAACCAAGGCTCTGATACCAACTTGTAACACCCAAAAATTTAAGCCAAATTTAAACTTTTCAAAAACACTTTAAATCAATAATCATTACAACTTGGTTTCAAAATAGTTCATATCAGAGTTTACCCAGCAATCATAACAAAAGATAAGGAGCTGTACGATCACGCCTTAGCCTTGCCGCGATCCCCGATGTACCTGAAACCATAAACTGAAACTGTAAGCCCGAAAGCTTAGTGAGTTCCCCCAAAATACCCATACTCACAGCTATACACATAGAATCACAAGTAGCATACAATGAGGGCATTGTATGTAATAAGTGTGGGGTGTTGGTGATTTTGCATCATCAATGTGTATTTAAGTGTAATGGATTGACTTGTTGACCAAAAATCAATCTTGATGAATATTAAACAAGTAAGGAAGGTGCGGAATACACACTTGTTTGAGTTTATTCAAGATTCAAAGTAGACTGTCATATAGGGGCGAAGCCCCTAAACGAACGGGGGTCCAGGGGCAGCGCCCCTGGGAGCGAGGTCCAAGGGGTGGCAGCCCCTGGCGGGGTCCAAGGGGCAGAGCCCCTGGCTGGGATCGAAAAAATGAACCCGGTTTTTTGACTTCGTTTTAACCCTTTTTAATGATCCGGTTTTAGTGATAGTTTGTGACTGTTATAAACTGTTTTGACAGTTGGAGTACTTTTTGGACAAAGAAAACTGCCTTAACAGTTTTCAGACAAATGATATACATAATCATTCTTTGGTCATTTTTTCCTGGTACAAGAACAATCACGAGATCATAATTTCATATTCTCTATTCTAGAAACTCTTTTGAGTCTTATCCGATTAAAGATTGGGAGTACCACCCAAATACTTTAATCTGAAAGTGTTTAACACGATTCTCAGGATTTCCAAGTCTTTCCATACCCTAATTTTCTGACAAAGATTAAAGTATTTCTGTGATCATGGCAAGTGGCGATTCTGTGAAGGATATGACAAGCAAGTTTGACAAATTAAACAAGTTTGAAGGGCAAGATTTTCGTAGATGGCAGAAGAAGATGCACTTTCTCCTTACCACTCTGAAAATGGTATATGTTCTGAGTACACCCATGCCAGTCTTACCAGAATCTATTGAAGATGAACCTTTGGAGGCAACAAGAAGGAGATCAAAGTGGGAAAATGATGATTACATATGTCGTGGTCATATTCTCAATGGTATGTCTGACTCTCTTTTTGATATCTATCAAAATTTCGAATCTCCAAAAGAACTGTGGGATTCTCTTGAATCCAAATACATGGCTGAAGATGCTTCTAGCAAGAAGTTTCTTGTTAGTAACTTTATGGGTTACAAGATGATTGACTCCAGGCATGTTATGGAACAATACCATGAAATGTTAAGGATCTTGGGACAGTTTGCTCAACACAATCTGAAAATGGATGAAGCCATTGTTGTGGCTGTGATTATTGACAAACTGCCCCCTTCCTGGAAGGATTTTAAACACAATCTGAAACATAACAAAGAGGGATTAACTTTGACTCAACTTGGAAGCCATTTACGGATTGAGGAGTCCTTAAGGACTCAAGAACTTGATAACAATCCCAAAGGCAAGAACCAAGTTGGTTCCTCTTCTGTGAACATGGTGGATGGAGAAGGATCAAAGAATCAAAAGAAGTCTAATGGAAAAAGGAAGTTTAAAGGAAAGGATGACAAGTCTTCCAACAAGAAGGCTAAAGTGGTGTGTTGGAATTGTAACAAACCGGGTCACTTCAAGAAAGATTGTCGTTTGCGTAAAATGAACAAGGATGGTGCAGGGCCAAGTGGATCCAAGGATCCTGAAAAGCAACAAGGTCAGAATTCTGTTTTCATGCAGAAGTCTAACTATATTCAGAACAAGGTTCTAAAAAGCTCGCCATGGCGCGCCACGACTCCAAGTCTTGCACCTGCCGCCAAGCTTTGCCAAAACGCCGCCTTAACTCATATATGTGTATAAAAATGAATAATATTTGAAAATACATATAAAAGTATTAATTATATAGAAAATTGCCGCCTTAAGTCACGCCTTACAAACGTCGTGACTCGCCAAGGCTCGGAAAAGCTTGAGGCTTGACATTGCCGCCAAGTCACGCCTTACGTTATTTAGAACATTGATTCAGAATTATATTTCTATGATTTCTAAAGCATTTTATGTGCAGGATGATAATGTTGCATGGTGGGTTGATTCGGGAGCAACAAGTCATGTTTTCAAAGATCAATATTGGTTCAAGGACTTTCAACCAATTAATGATGGATCTGTTGTGAAGATGGGAAATATTGCAACTGAACCAATCAAGGGCATAGGATCTGTTTTACTTACTTTTACTTCTGGGAAATGTTTGTGTTTGAACAATGTTTTATATGTTCCAGAGATTCGTAAGAATCTCGTGTCTGAAATTGTATTAAATAATTGTGGTTACAAACAAGTATTAGAAAGTGACAAGTATATCTTGTCAAGACATGGTTCTTTTATGGGATTTGGATATGTATGTAATGGAATGATTAGGCTAAATATTAATTATCCTTTTATTGATAATTCTATTTGCATGGCTCCATATACACCACAACAAAATGGTGTAGCTGAAAGGAAGAATAGGACTTTGAAAGAAATGGTTAATTCCATGTTGTCATATTCTGGATTAAGTGAAGGGTTTTGGGGTGAGGCAATGTTAACTGCATGTTACATCTTAAATAGAACTCCAAATAAAAGGAGCAAGAATACTCCTTATGAACTTTGGTGTAAAAAGGTACCAAATTTGAGTTATCTCAAAGTTTGGGGTTGTAGAGCAGTTGTAAGGCTCACTGAACCCAAAAGGAAAACATTGGGTGAGAGAGGTATAGATTGTATCTTTATTGGATATGTTGAGCATTCCAAAGCATATAGATTCTATGTTTTAGAATCTAATGACTCTGTGTCTGTAAACACAGTGATAGAGTCAAGAGATGCTATCTTTGATGAAGAAAGATTTACATCTATACCTAGACCAAGGGACATGGTTCATCAATCTTCTAGGAAGAGTACTACTCAAGTTGAAGATGTTTCTGGTGGTGTAAGTTTTGAACCTAGGAAAAGCACCAGAGCTAGAAAAGCTAAGTCTTTTGGATCTGATTTTCAACTATATTTAGTTGAAGGAACAAGGAATGAAACTATTTCTCAACATCAATATTGTTTTAATATTGAAGAGGATCCAAAGACTTTCAGTGAAGCTGTGGCTTCTAGGGATGTTCATTTTTGGAAAGAGGCAATTCATGATGAGATTGATTCTATCATGTATAACAATACTTGGATATTAGCTGATTTACCTCCTGGTTGCAAGGCATTAGGATGTAAATGGATCCTCAAAAGAAAAATGAAGGTGGATGGCACTATTGATAAGTATAAAGCCAGATTGGTTATCCAAGGCTTTAGACAAAAGGAAGGCATTGATTTCTTTGATAGTTATGCTCTTGTTGCCATAATTTCTACTATTAGATTATTATTAGCTCTTGCAGCTATACATAATCTTGTGACTCACCAAATGGATGTGAAAACTGCATTCTTGAATGGTGACTTGGATGAGGAAATATACATGAAACAACCTGAAGGGTTTGTGATGCCTGGAAATGAACACAAGGTGTGCAAGTTGAAGAAATCATTATATGGTTTGAAATAAGCACCAAAACAATGGCATCAAAAGTTTGATGATGTTGTCTTGTCTAATGGTTTTGCATTAAACCAAGCTGACAAGTGTGTATATATCAAATTTGATACTTCTGGTAAAGGAGTCATGATTTGCTTATATGTAGATGATATGTTTATTTTTGGTACTGATTTAGAAGAAGTTGATAAAACCAAGAAATTCTTATCATTTAGTTTTGATATGAAAGACATGGGGGAGACTGAGGTAATTCTTGGTATAAGAATTAGAAAAGGAAACAATGGGATTTCAATTTCTCAATCTCATTATATTGAGAAGATCTTGAAAAAGTTTAACTTTGAGAATTGTTCTCCTGTTAGCACTCCTATAGATTCTAGTCTTAAGCTTCTACCTAATAAAGGATCTCCAGTGTCTCAACTTGAATACTCAAGGGCTATTGGTTGTCTAATGTATGCCATGATTAGTACTAGGCCTGATATAGCATATGCTGTGGGAAGGCTTAGTAGATATACTAGTAATCCTAGTTCACATCATTGGCAAGCTGTGAGTAGAGTATTCAAGTAATTGAAAGGGACCATTAATTATGGTTTAACTTATAGTGGATATCCTTCTGTTTTGGAAGGTTATTCAGATGCCAACTGGATTAACAACTTAGAGGATCACTCCTCTACAAGTGGTTGGGTGTTTCTTCTTGGAGGAGGTGCCATTTCTTGGGCATCTAAGAAACAGACTTGTATTACTAACTCAACCATGGAGTCTGAGTTTGTTGCATTATCCGCTGCTGGTAAAGAAGCTGAGTGGCTAAGGAATTTGATTTATGAAATTCCATTCTGGCCCAAACCGATATCTACCATTTCTATCAGATGTGATAGTGCTGCAACATTGGCTAAGGCTTATAGTCAAGTATACAATGGAAAGTCTAGACATTTAGATGTTAGACATAGCATGATTCGTGAGCTCATCATGACTGGTGTGATATCTGTGGAGTTTGTAAGAACTCAGTTGAATTTAGCTGATCATCTAACCAAAGGGTTTGCAAGAGATCTTGTGCACAAGGCAGCTGTAGGGATGGGTTTAAAGTACACTTAAAATCTTTTATATTGAGATACCCAATTCCCATCTAATGTAATATTAGATGCTGAATTCAATGTGGAAAGCTTGATATTTGAAGATTGGAACACATTATCATCATCCCAAGGTATGTGTTCAGTACTGCAAGTAAAGGAGGTTGAATTTATATTCTTAATAGTTCTTTTGAAAAATTACATTTGCAGGTGCAAGAATAAAAAGACTACCTATATAAGCATGAAGTTTAGCTGCTTCAAGAAGTTAGGACTTGGCTTTGATATGCTTATTGAAGGATGGGACACAAGCTAGTAAAATATAGTGTCAAGTTAGAACTTATGAGAATATAAACTGTTGTGTGTATTATTTTCATGTATTCACTATGAATAGAAAGGGTTCAATCCTTAGAGACACCCTGATATTCGAATATTTGGATTGAATAATATACTAATGTGAAATTCAATCGTCACGACATTTCATTTATGCATCAGTTTGTTGTTGTTATGTTTTGTTTTAGGTTAATCAAGATTACACTTAAATGGGGGAGGTTTGTTGGTGATTTTGCATCATCAATGTGTATTTAAGTGTAATGGATTGACTTGTTGACCAAAAATCAATCTTGATGAATATTAAACAAGTAAGGAAGGTGCGGAATACACACTTGTTTGAGTTTATTCAAGATTCAAAGTAGACTGTCATATAGGGGCGAAGCCCCTAAACGAATAGGGGTCCGGGGGCAGCGCCCCTAGGAGCGGGGTCCAAGGGGCGGCAGCCCCTGGCGGGGTCCAAGGGGCAGAGCCCCTGGCTGGGATCGAAAAAATGAACCCGGTTTTTTGACTTCATTTTAACCATTTTTAATGATCCGGTTTTAGTGATAGTTTGTGACTGTTATAAACCGTTTTGACAGTTGGAGTAGTTTTTGGACAAAGAAAACTGCCTTAACAGTTTTCAGACAAATGATATACATAATCATTCTTTGGTCATTTTTTCCTGGTACAAGAACAAACACGAGATCATAACTTCATATTCTCTATTCTAGAAACTCTTCTGAGTCTTATCCGATTAAAGATTGGGAGTACCACCCAAATACTTTAATCTGAAAGTGTTTAACACGATTCTCAGGATTTCCAAGTCTTTCCATACCCCAATTTTCTGACATGGGGTAGGGGTTCAAAAAAGTAAAAAAGTAAATTGCTAGAAATCTTAGGGAATTTAAAATTTTTTCATAGGTTTGAAATAATAATCTAATATTAGTTCTAGTAATAATAATTTGAACTTAAGTTGCTAGTGTTGCATTGGGATGATCTGATGAGAGCTCAAATGTTTAGTTAAGCCAAAACATGTTATAGTGCATTTGTGGCCTCCTTTATTTTAGTGAAAGCATGGGACAAAAACACAACATCGCTTACTTTGAGGGATGCAATATGTTTAGCAGCCTAAACCTGAAATGTATCCAGGAAAGCTTATGTAGCCATTGCATATAGACTAGTATCTTAACCAATAAGGGTTGAAGTAAAGCGCCCCTGATTAAGCATGTAGGTTTTTGAGTGATATAAAAAAGTGAGTACATGTAAAAAAGGAGAGAGAGAGAGAGAGAGAGAGAGAGAGAGAGAGAGAGAGAAATAGAGAGAGAGAGAGAGAAAGAGAGAGAGAAATTACCAAAAAGTGAAAATTTGAAGAATTTTTGGAGCATAAAAGTATCAAAGTATGAAGATCAAAGATCGAAAATTCTGATGTTTCAAAAGTTGAAGATACCAAAAATTCCACAAAAAGTTGGTGAATTCAAAGAAATCAAAGATCAAAATATCAAGAAGTGAAGAATTCAAGAGCTCCATATTGTGGTATCTTCTAAAAGTTGTAATTCTCTAGTTTATGTATGCTTGGGTGACTTTACAAAAATACCTTGAGGTTAGAGAGCGTTCTGAAGATGGATTCGGAGGGTTGCATAAAATAAGAATTGTTCAAAAGAAGTGGGTGAGTGTTGAGGTCTTGGCATAATGGCTGAGTTTGAGTTGGATTGTTCTATGTAATGATGATGATTAAGGTTTGAATTAATAATTAGATTTTCTTGAGGGAAAACAAAGCACAAGTGTGGGGTATTTTGATATTGCCATATTTATACATATTTTTAGGCAATATTTTAGTACATTTTACATATATTTTGGTTATTTGCATAGAATAATGGTACTTATGAGGATAATTGTTATTTGCAGCCAAAGTAAAGCATTTTCGAAGATAGGGACTGAAACTAGCAATACTTGGAACTTTGGAAGCTTGAAGGGAAGAAGGATAAAAAACTCAGCAAAAAAAACGTGCTCACGACGTGAGTAATTTGATGTTCATGACGTGAGTAAAGTGTTCCAGAAGATATGCATCCGGGTGAAAGAGTCTTTGTCGAATACGTAAAACTCGCGTTCACGACGTGAATCCTTACAACACCAAAAGAGTAGAGGTTATAATTAGTTTAATTGTTGATACTTGAACATGTCTTATACTTTGATTTGTGTTTGTTTATTTGCTACTATGAGTAGTTGAATCTAGCAACTCTAGTTGTAACAGCCCAAAATCTCAAGTATGGTTAAATTGCATTTTGGGGTATTCTAAAGGGGAGACTCGGCGAGTTGTAGCCAGACTCGCCGAGTAGGATCGCAGAGTTGTTCGCGGGTTCGCGACTGGACTCGACGAGTCCAGGTATGGACTCGGCGAGTCGACGCTGTTCAGCAGAAACCCTAGCCGTTTCGTATTGGGTCGTATTTAAGGGTTGTTATGTCGTCATTTCACGTCTTTTGGCCGATTGTGGAGAACCCTAGACGACTGTGGCATTGGAGCAAAACTTGGAGGCCATTATTGGCTTTGAAGGAATTGTGGTGCAAGAAGAAGAAGAGTTTTGGCCAAAGGAATATCAAGAGGATTGAGTTCTGAGGTTTGGAGACACAGAGAGGGTGTTATTCAGGTAATATTTCGAATTATCCTCTGCTATGTTGATGTGTTATGGAATTAGGGTTTATGAAACCCATTTGGAGATTTGATGGAGTATTATGTTGTTATACAAAGGTTTCTACCCTAGTAATAGGATGATTAGAGGTCCAGAAGTCCCCATGAGTGTGTATCTCGAGAAAAACGTACCTCAGGAAGCAGTTGGATCGACTGCATGGCGTGGACTCGCCGAGTCGGGTGATCAGACTCGGCGAGTAGCTTGAAGATTCACTGGGACTCGCCGAGTTGTTCTTCAGACTCGGCGAGTGGAGTCGGGGTGGCCCCGCGATTCTTCCAGGAGTGACTCGTCGAGTCAAAGAGGATACTCGACGAGTAGAAGGGGAATCTCAGAGGATTGAAGGACGACCAGACTCGCCGAGTCGCCAGGGAACTCGCCGAGTCCAGTCGAGCTGACATTGGACTGTTGACCAGAGTTGACTGGTGTGATTCTTAGGGTCAGTTAACGTGGAAGATAGAAGTATTAAATGAGGAATATATGGTGTTACAGGGAGCTTGTAGCTCGGAGGATCAAGTGCAAGAGATTTCAGGAGTTGCTATCTTCCAGTGTCCGCGAGGTGAGTCTCCTCACTATACCTCACCCGGAAGGGTTTGATTGTGTGACCGGAAGGTCAAGTATGTTGTGTGTTATGTTTATATGCTATGAATGGAAAGTTAGCTGCTATGTGTGGTATACATGCTTATATATGGGCCGGAAGGCAAGGCATTATGTGACAGAAAGGTCAGGTATGATATGTGATATATGTGCTTTATGTGTTAGAGTATTTGTATTATGTGTTATATATGTGTACGGGCCGGAAGGCGATTATCATGTGGATCGAAAGATCCGGGCCGGAAGGCGATATTATGTGGATCGAAAGATCCGGGCCGGAAGGCGATATTATGTGGGTCGAAAGATCCGGGCCGGAAGGCAATGTTATGTGGACCGAACGGTCCGGGCCGGATGGCGTATGTGCGTAAGGTATATTGGGGAACTCACTAAGCTTCGTGCTTACGTTGTTTATGTTACGTTGTTTCAGGTTCTTACAGTAACGCGGGATGGCAACGGTTCGATTGTACACACCGAAGAAAGAGTTGAGTTTTGGAGGTCCTGGTCTTCTTTTATAGCGAAAATGAAACTACGTTTTGTAATTTGAATGTGAATACGATTTTAAACAAGTGTTTTTAATATTAAATTGATTAATTAAATGAAAATTTTATTTTTTGGAAATCTGGGTGTTACACTGGTTTAGCTAGATGAAGCTTCTGACATATGGTTTAGCTTAGTGACTATTGGATTCGATTAGTTGGTAAATTACTTGTGTTTGATTATTATTACCTAGCATGCTTATGTTTGTTTCTTTAGTTACTTAAATTCATGTTCTATGTAGCTAGTGATTATTAGATTACATGAACTTGAAACCTAGTGATTTAGTGAACATTAAATTGCTAGAGCTAGGATCGACCCAATCTTAGGTAGTAACTGAAGTAATTAAATTTAGTTGTGCTGGAGAGCATAATTGTGACCATAATTGTGTTTGCTTAGATAAATCTTACATAACCCATCTATAATTAATAACTAATTTTGTGCTTTGCTTATGTATGACCATACAAGGTAGTTAATGAATTGGTAAAAAGATTAGTAAATTTAGACTTGAATTGCTAATTACATAATAATTGGTAACCAACTTTGATAATCCATAATTGTCAGCTAACCATAAAGAGGAAGTGGATTCGAACTAAACAGGAGTGTTTTAATTAATTGATTGAATTATGTGACTTAAGTTCATCTGGTCTTGTAAAATCAGATAAAACCCCATATTTGCTCTAAAATTAGGTTAATTTAATAGTAGATAAAGTAATTAGTCAACATCATTCCCTATGATCGACACCCGACTTACCCAACTATTCTATAATTCGACTAGGTACACTGCCTAGGTGCATTTTAGTTAGTTAAGTGATTTAGGTTATAAACTATAAAATTATTGGGTACTTTTGTGCACATCAGTACACTTCCAGTGAGTTTTGGGCTTTCGGCGGGCTTTTGAGCCATTTTTGCCCTACTTAGCCTTGGGACTGGATCTATTAGATTATTTGGGCCTTTGAACTTGTTATTAGACCATAGGGGGCATGGTTGGGCCTTTTGGGCTTTATGGCCCATTATTGTTTTGGACCATGGATGTTAGGCCTATTAGAGGAGAAAGACTATTGGGCTTTATTGGAGGAGTTTGAACTTTGGGTTTTGGCATATGCTTTGAGTTTGTGACTAAATTATAATTTGGTTAACTTGTGTATATTTAGTGTGAGATTTTTGGACTGGTAACAGAGCAGTATTTTTATCAGGAGTCTTAGGTGAGTCTTCTCACTATATCAATGGGTTGAAGGCACCAATGTTGGCCCATTATCTAACATGTGGATTGACAGTTGTTATGCAATTAATTATCTGAAGACCTCGAGGGTAGCCTGTGGCACTTATGTGAAGACCATGGGGGTAGCCCATAGCACTTGGATATAAGACCTTGGGGGTAGCCCATGGCAATCTTATGTATGTGGCATGTGTTCTGTGGTTGTATGTTATGTTATATTTTAGGAACTCACTAAGCTTCTGCTTATAGTTTATTTGGGTATTTTCAGGTACTTTCGGTACTAAGGGGAAAGGTCCGGCTTGATGGCGCAACATTCACTCCCAACAATTTCTGCATTTAGCGATATTGATACTATGATATTTTGATATGATATGATGTAATGGATTTTGAGAAAAAAATTATGATTGTAATTCCAGTTTTAAAAATGAAATTTTTTTATCTGGATTTTTGGGCTGCTACATGGTCCATTAAGTCACTTATAGAGTTTTTAATCCAAATGTGATTTTTTTTCAATTTTATCCTTGATTTCATAGAACATAGGCGAAAACAATACATAATTTGGGGTTTTTATGCAAAATTTATGAGCAAAAAAAGATTTGGGTCCGGTAGGTTACTTGGCCCAATAGAAACTGTCTACATGAGAATGTCCCTTGGCCCGTACGTCCTGACACAAGGTTAGAATTCTAGCTCTTCCAGAGTGGTATCTCACTGATGACTAGGACCCCCCCCCCCTGGAAGGGGGCCTTCTTCGCCTTCCACCTAAGCTGCGCAGGAGAAGCCCAAAGCCAATCCCAGGGAACAGTGAAGCTTCATAGGGTCTTTCTGTCCAGGTGTCGATTTAACTCAAATCCTGGACCTGGTCTTTAATCCTACACCGGTTAATGATGCAATGGGAGAAGTTTTTCCTTTGTAATTTACAACAATAACAACCTCAAATAGAGTTTATACTCTCAAATAACATCATATTTTTTCCAGTAATCACCAAATATATACTGATGGACTTTAATTTCATAATTAAAACTACAAACTCTATTATACTATTTGAGCTCAATCAACAAGCTACATCGGCTCAACTTCCATTGATGTAGGTTGAAGCTCAGAACAATATATAAGCTTACAAAACTCAAATTGAAGTATGATATACAACTAGGATTTAGATTAGATTAATTAGTAACTTTTTCTAAGTATATTATCATCTAACTAACTATAGTTACTTCATGAAATTCGAAGATCACAATGTTAGGATTCATAATCCTAGTTTTAACTTAAAACCCCACTCAAGTACCGATAAAAGAAAATGCTTTATTGATTTGTGTTATATTGAAGGTTATAAACCTAGAACATCCATAAAACAACTAGAAAACACTAGAATATTGATTTTGAGATTGAATCAAAACCCTAGAATGAAGAAATGAAGAAGATAGTTAGAGTTCATACCTTTTAAAGCTTGTAATGGAAAACTCTCACTATGAACTGGTAATTACATCTCAAATGAACTCCAATAAAGCTTAAGACCTTGAAATTGTCATTTTTCTCTTCCAAATCTTCTCTAGCTTGTATATAATATTTTATGTGGGTTTGTCAACGTCGTATATAAAATTTTCTACTGGATTCTTTCTAGTGAATACCTTCAACTTCCATCACCACTTGCTAAAATCTTCGTCCCTGTATTTCAACATAGACACAAGAACCTTATGCAACATAAAAACTATAACGCTCGGTCCTTACAGGTATACTTCTTTTCTGTTTGTGAAGTTTTAGTGTGGGAAGTTTGGTCCTACGCGGGGCTAGGATTTTAATAATCTTATCTGGGCATAGATGAAGATATGCATGGCGTAGGATCCCAGAACCAAAACCCTAATTCTTGGGGTTGTGAGCGTTATTTAAAGGCTCTAAACCCTTGAGGCCCTTCCATTCTCAGCCTCCATCCTCCCAAACAACCTCCTTAGAAACCGTAATCCCTATTTGCGAGTTATGAGCCTTTGGAGTGTTTTGTATTCACTTTTGAAGGAAGAAGAGCATTGTGGAACCACCTGGGAGCTCAAATCAGTATAGATCTAGGATTTACATCCACTCATCCATCTCCAGAAGGTATAAAGTTCCCACCTTGATGTTGTTTTATGTTAGATCTATTTATGCTTAAGAATTTCATGCTTCTGTCTCCATAACCATGGTGTATATGAGTAAGAGCTACTCCAGACCATTGGAGTGCCATTTCCATATGTTTTTATGGATTTTAAGTCATAAAAATGAGAGCTTGTTCACTCTCATCCATCCATCCGTTAGTTCTTGAGCAACGGATAACTTTATGGACCTAGGTTTTGATTTTGTGCTCTTGGTGACCATGTAAATGGTTAAAGTCAGATACTTTATCCATTAAGACGTCCATTAGGTTTAGATCTAGAAGTATGGAGGGTTGATCTTCTGTTTTGATGACTTAATGATTAAGATAAGTCATTCGGGAGCAACGTGGGGCGTATCCCTTACATAGGGCATATCCATTATTGTGCTTATTTTTTCTCCTCAAGCTGTATTCGGTGCGTAGAGCTTCATGTACGTAGGGCGTAGATTGACTTGAAGTTGACCACTAACTTTTGACCATTGACCGTTGACTTCGACCAATTTTGACTTTAGGTTAAATATGGCATTTTGAGATGTAGACTGAGACTTGGTCCATGTTTGTTGTATAGGTGACCTGTAGACCCGGTATTTGGATTTGTGATCGGTTCATTGATCTTCTAGACTTCGAGGTGAGTTTTTCTCACTATACTTGTGGGTCGAAGGCACCAATGTTGGCTCACTAGATTGTGTTAGATATCCTTGTGTATAGGATGTTGTTATGTTGTAGTGATCTGTTAGATTGGTAGACATGTGGTTGTATAATTACATGTAATTGTTGGGTATGGTTTATCTGCTACATATGTCGACATAGTGTGGTTAGGATGAGGCGGTATTGCTTTGTGTTGTAAGCCAACAACCCGTGGAGCAATCCAGTCATAAGATGAGGGTTGGGGGAGGGAATTCTAGTCTTATGTTGTGGGCTCAGGAGCAATCCAGTCATAAGTTGAGGGTCGGGAAATGCATTCCCGCCTTATGCTGAGGGTCGGGAAGGGCATTCCCGCCTTATGTTGAGGGCTCGGGAGCAAGCCAGTCATGAGTTGTGGGTTGGGAGTGGGTAATCCAATCTCGTGTTGTGGGCTCAGAGGCAATCCAGTCTGATGTTGTGGGCCCAGTGTGCATGTATTGTATATGTACTATTGTATGGGGTATTTTGGGGGAACTCACTAAACTTTGACTTACAGTTGTTGATTTTATTGGTTTCGGATACATTAGATGATCAGGGCAAGCAAAGATGTGATCGTACACATTATCTTGCTGATTTATGTTTTGAGAGATTTTTGATACTCTGATTCTAAGGATTTGTTTAGAAAACATGGTTTACTATCTTATGGTTTTGTGGAAATGTTTTATAAAAATTAAAAAAAAAATTATCATGGTTTTTGGGACGTTACAAAAACCTTTAACATAAATGGTCGAAACATGAGGCTTACTTGATGTGGTTGAACCATCGATTGTGTATTGTAGCACGAATCTTGATGATTGAATTCCAAGATTTGATACTACCACCAAATAAAATCAACCAAATGAAGATCACAAAAATTTACCATGCTTCAGCTATTGTTGTTTTAGTGTACATAAAGATGAGATTTCATGAATAGGATAAACGAAATAAATAAATAAAAAGATGATTATAAAGAACCGAGAACAGAAATTTCCATGAGAACCTAAAACCTATATATTTCAATTACTCGTAAAAACAGGATGAACTCTCTAGTTTGATATCTCATATTGTCCAAGTGTTTCACATACTCATATGTCAAAGTTCGGCACCTATATAAAAGAAAAAATGTAATAAATCTAAAAACCTTCCAAAAATAAGATAACCCATATTTGAGGAAATAAAAAATCCAAATTGCTCAAGGGTTTCAATGGTATAGGTGGTGGTCGGACTAATCCACCTAACAAATCTGCTTGGTTTGTTGATGATGTTGAAGTGATGCTTTTATTGGATCTTCAAAAAAAGGTAGGATCAATAGCTCATCTGATAAATCTAGAGTCCAAAAACTTTGTTAACTTTTCATACCAAACACGAAGAGCATTCACATTGGATCATATGGTCTTGCAGTTTCCACCGTGGTAACTATCCTTTTCACGTAAACTCATAGGGCTCAAAGTGATACAAATTACAAAACACATTTTTAACATCTTTGTGAGAGAGAGAGCCCATTAATATCACATTGTATACCAAAAGATAAGTAAATCAAATAGTGGTTTGTTATATTCGGTTCTACATATTTTCATTTTTCATGTATTTTTGGTTTACTTTTTGAAAATATTCGGTTCTACATATTTTCATTTTTCATGTATATCGCATAAAATCAACAATTTTTATTAACTACGTACTCATTTTAGGTATGTGTCGTCACTGCTTTTGAATAATTTTGATTTTTGACCACTCATACGAAAGAAAAAAAAATCATTTATGTATTCATAGTGTGATTATTTATATCCTTTATGTCATTATGTGTCACCGATCAAATCGACAAGCCCAAACTTGAATTTAAATAAACATACGAATATAACTTATAAATAAATTTTTATATAAATTACAGCTCATATGAAGAAAAACTAACTGATTCCTTGTGGTAAAGATTTTACAATCTTATAAATTTGACAACCATGCTTCGAATATTTCTTTTGTGTTTTTTAACTATGATATATATATTTAACATGTCGAAAATGATCCATAACCATAGTAAAATATCTAAAGCATTTAATCACTGTTTCAATGGTAAATTTTTTGGTAATTGTAAATACAACCACAGTACACAAACAGTGTAAGGGTAAATTACGGTAAATAGCAACATACTTTACCTTTTCCATCAATTTATAGTTTTTTTATAACATTTATTTTATTTTTTTACCCATAATAGCAATGTACTTATAAAATTTATTTTTGTTACAAATGTCACAATATGTAAACCATAATAGCAATGCATCTAAACTTTATATTACCTACAATTCCCCAAAGTTTTACAGCATATGATAATCACCAATCTTTTGCATAATGTTGATGAATACATATAAATGATGTATATAGACTGTTTTATATCTAGCAACAAAAAAATATGTTATTTACAACTCCAAAAGACTAAAAACTAGTAGAAGATGTGGAAATTGGAGTTACAGGGTAACTCGCATATATATAACAAATAAAACCCCAAAAAGTAACAACCAAAGATAAAATCTTGAGGCCACTCATTGGATCATTCATAAGTATAACTGCTGCAAAACTGGTTAAGGGTACCCTAATTGAGTTAAGAACACCCGCTAACACAGTAGAAGAAAGGTATAACACACCAGTAGACCCCAAAACCCCTAATTGAAAAGTAATTATACCCCATATAATAACGTTATAATAAGCACTAACCCCACCTATAAAAGTTTCCGATTCTACCCTCATTGAATGAAAATCGTTATTTACCACAACCCCAATTGTGGTGAAAACGAAAGCAAAGAAGGAAACCATTACCTGTTGTTCCAAGACTACATGAAAGGATCTTCCTTGTAGAAGTTTTATGAAGACAAGCTCAGAAAGAGCGAAGATTAGTCCATGGAGAGCTGACCCCAACACATCCCACATGAATCCAAGGGCGTATTGGGTATTTGTGACGTATGAAAACCTGTCGGAGTCTGAATCCAATGCGATGATGGCCATGGCTGCTGTGATGACGACAATGGAGTTGATAGTTGAGAGGTTGATTTGGTTTTTGACTATGAAGAACCCGAAAATGGCGGAGAAGATGAGGACTGTGGAGGCAAGGAGGGAGGCGGTTGAAGCTGGGAGGTAGGCGTAGGCGTATGCGTACATGAGATTATCTGCAGCGCTTAAGAACCCTAAGGAAATGTAGGAAAGAGTGAGGTTGAAGGTGAGGGGGGTTGGGGTAGCTTTGGTGAAGAGGTAGGTAGGGAGTAAGATGAGAAGAGGGATAGGCCACCCTGCAGCTGATACCCATGAAATGATCCATTTGCTTTTTCCACCGTTTGAGAAGTAGAGACGTGAGAGAAGAGAAGAAGCAGGGAAAGCGATAAGCATGGCTAAGCTACTTACAAGGAGAAGAATCCAGTGTGAGGTAGGTTTGTTGTTGTACGCGTTGAAGATCATCTTCTTGTAATCGGAGATTTGTTCATTGAATGATTTTGATGGTGGTATCTCCTCCATCGCTTCTTCCATTCCTTCCCGAACAGTAACTACATGGATAGTCAAAATTGAGTCATGATAAAGCGTGATTGATGTCAAAATTATACTCTTCAACTGAAGAATCCAATGATTTTGTTGTGAATTTCTGTAAAACTATGATTTGATGTCGAATTTCTGCTCTGAAAATGAAGGATCGGTATGATTAAGTTGCGAATTTCGGTAAAACGTTTAACTATTCAGTATAACGGTGTTCGTAGATGGAGTATGAACTATATATGCTTACGATCGATCAGATTAATAGGACAAATGAAATCAAAGCTGAAACCGACTAACCTGAATCAAGCAACGGTTGATGCATTCAGTGGCCGGCCGGAGTTTAGGTCACCGATTTATCTCCGTCGAGGGAGTGATGAGTCGTAAAAATCCGCAACTAATTCCATCTGTCTTGGAGAAGCTATTATCGCCAATAGAAATCTACGCACATTTTACACTAACCCCCTAAATCTACTCTCAATTTACACTAACCCCCTAGAAATCAAAGGGAGATCGTGTAATCTAACCCCTTTTTACTACTATTTTAAGAAAAATAATCATCTAACTTTTCTTTTTTTTTTAAATGGCCACTCTATTTGGAATATTTCAAACCCGTATTTCGTAATGGGTAACTGAACCGGTTTAAGAACCGAACCACCGGTTTACACCCGTTCAAGATTTTAGTCGTTGAAACCGGTTTATATCGTGTGAACTGGTTTGGAACCGGTATTGAACCGAACCGAACCGGTTTAGAACCGGTGTAACCGGTTTAGATAGGTTCAACTAATTTTTTAAGCAAATCGGTTTGAGGCTGAACCGGTTTTGCTTGGCTAGGGAGTGAACCGAATCGGTTTACTGAACCGGTTCGGTTTGAAAAAAACTGGTTTGTTCACCACTAGGTAAACGGGTATATGGATCCAACCCGGTAATATGGTCCCTCTTATAAATAACATTTCAAACTTCATTCTGGACAACATTTCGCACACCAATCCAACTGAAAGAATGTCTTCTTTTAGCAGTGAAGAGATTTATTTTGACAAAACTGCAAAAATGATCCTTGTGGCATGCATTTTTTCTGAGGTTTAGTCCAAACTTCGACTTTTTTGGATTGGTAGTCCTTTTGAGCTAGTTTGTATGTGGAAAAGGTCCCTCTCCAAATTGAAAAGACTAAAATACCCTTAATATATTTATTTCTCATTTTCTTTCCTTTTTAACTATTTTATAATTAATAAAAAATACAGAAAATGGATCTCTCTCTCTCTCTCTCTCTCTCTCTCTCTTTCTCTCTCTTTCGTCAGCAAAGAGTAAAAAAACCGCACCCCATCTTCTTCTTCCCCAACGCTTCCCTTTCTTATCTATGGCTAGTAAAATATAATCAAGAACTTCATTTGTGTGTGTTCTTAAAAAAAATAACCAACATACCATTGTTTTTGGATTGAAGGCCTGGTTCAAAAAAAAAAGATGAACATTGGATCGCTTAGGAAAAATGATGAACAATAGGTCAACGAAGACGGTAGCTGCACAAACTATTACGATTAGAGACCTCAAAAACTCTCTCTCTCTCTCTCTCTCTCTCTCTCTCTCTCTCTCTCGTCGATAAAGAACGGAAAAACCCCACCCATCTTCTTGTTCCCCAACCCATCGCCTGATAAACCCTGATCCTGTTATCCCTCTTTTGTTGAAACCTGCAAATCGCTAATTTTTGGGGATGGGATTTGGTGTCAATGTTTGAATAAGTGATCCCAACGTTTTGAAGTATAGGTTATATCTGTTCTGATCATTGCCGACATGAGCTTTGGTACTAGAAATTCAAGATCAATCCAAGTTTTCGAAATCTAGGGCTTCCTTCTCTACCATTCTATTTCAAGCTAAGCATCTAAAAACGCCAATAATAGCAAACCCTTTAGGAATTGATGATGGAATAAGGAGTTACCTGGAGGGAAAAATCAGAAAGTTGATGCATCAATACCGGAAGTAGGAGTTATCGGATAGCGGTGGTAGGCATGAGGACCTCCACCTCTCCTAATGCTTTGCCTGTAATGTGTAGCCGGTATGGATGGGGAGCTCCACACAAGTTAATCCCTTAACATTTTGTTTATTGCTTCACATGTCATCATCGCTTATTTGTTTCAACTTATGCAGGAGATAAGCCTCTTAAGGGTGGAGAAGAAAGTTTAAAAAGGCAGAGGTAATGGCAAGGGGTGCAGTAGTGTTTGTGTTGTGTTGCCGGTAAAGGGGAGAGAGAGAGAGAGAGAGAGAGAGAGAGAGACCTTTCATTTTTTTAATTATTAAAATGAATAAATAGTTATTAAAACTTTAAAAAAAATGAATTTAGAAATAGAAATAAATACCCAAGGGTATTAAAGTCATTTCAGTTTACCGAGGGACCAAATCTGCAATGAAACTAGCTCAAAAGGACCATGAAACCAAAAAAGTCGGGGTTTGGACTAAAACCCCAAAAATATGCATACCACCGGGACCATTTTTGCAATTTTGTCATTTATTTTTTACATGTAAGTTTCCATTATCTTTATAATTATATGCCTTTAATTAGATTACATGTTAAAAAGAAGATAATTTTGTTTATATGCAATTATATAGATATTATTTGTTTTCCTTCGATTTTTAGTGGTTTTAGGTTATTGTAGGATTACATGTGGTTATATATATGCACTAGATCAATAAATCTTAGAAATATTTTAATTCTAACAAGTTCGAAATGACTCCAGAGTACAAAGATCATGTCTGGAATATGTCGAACACGTCCAGAATACGTAGAGCTGATTTAGAATTTGTTTCTATAATGTTGATATGGAATTTCGGAATGTTGATCTGGAATTTTGTTCTGGAATGTCCACCAGAACCTATAAATGTTGATTTGAAATTGTGTTACGGAATGTCCTGTAAAACATATACTTAATTCTGGAACATGCGACAAATGCCTAATTAATGGTTCTTTTGATTGTAGCATGACAGAAAATACGAAGCGGTTGTGACTACGACCTACAGACCTAAACTTGAGTGGGAAATCATGGCCCGTTTACAATACAGACCACTTTGTGTGGCCATGTGTTAGGGCATCCTGTTTTGGTTCTTATGTTAACATGTTGATGGATGTCTGACACACCTCTGAACCAAACGGCGGAAACGTCTGGGGGCTTGGCGCGACTTCATTGTTGTAGTATCATCACAAAGTATATAATTGAAACATAACATCATCATCATCACACATGTAATATAACAACATTCATTATTTACATCGAATATTGTATTTGAATATTACATGCCAAAATAGTCAGAGTATGATGAAACAAAATATACATTAGTTTGTTCCGTTCAACTTGCTTCAACGGTTTCCTAAGAATACAATTTAATTTAAAAAGGTCAACATAAAAATGTTGGTGAGTTCATAAGCATGTTTGTGAAAATGATTTGTATAACTTTGTAATCACCAGAAAATCCTATATTTTCTGAAAACAGTTCAGTAAGTTTGTAACCGATCTTGTATTAATGCGTGTGTGTTAATGTTTATTAGGATGTATAAAGATAATGCGGAAAATGTAAAGAGAATGTCCCAAGACACCCCTATGTTGTCTGTAAAAGAGAATGCTGCCATACCAACCCCCGAGTTTGAGTACCAGTGTGAGTATGTTCCTGAGTAATCCAAAGAGAAAAGAAAATGGTCTCCAGTAAATTTTAATGTCAATTCCTCTAAGTGAGTCGTTATAACCATACTAAGTAATGACAATTTCGCCTGTCTTGATGTTGTTGGACGCCGACGGAAAATAGAATAAGGTCTTCGTCACCCTAGACTAATTTAGTCTAATTGTAGCGAACAACTCAGGTGTGGGGTGTCATCCCCGTATAGATCTATACACAAATCCCCCGCTCTCCCTCCAAGAGACTCTGGTCATAACTACATGCTATGATCGTACACTCAATTGGTGTCAAGCGACACGTCTCACTAGATCCTTAATCGAATTTACACGAAGAAACACATATAAAACTCATTACATGCCCAATGAACCATGTAAGTGAACCACTAAGGCATCGCTAAACATGTAAGTCATTTCAAGGCCCAATAGGAATGAGATTATATAATATGGGCCCGAAATATATATGTAAAAGGACAACTAAGGCCCATTTCACATGTAAGGTATTTACAGGCCCAAATAGCACGCAAATAGTATCCAAGGTCCGTCGCGCATGTTAATGGGTCAATGAGACCCAATAAACATATAAATAGTATTCATGACCTATTAAACATATTAATGGGTCAATAAGGCCTAATAAACATGAAGATGACCTAATTAGCCCGTTTGGTATTATATTGTTAGTTTTAGCTCAAGTATTTATTAAAATGATATAAAAGGGCCCACTTTTTTGTAAAAATGTCACTCTTGTTCCATTAAGCCAAAAATTTACACTTAAGACCCAATATTAGTAAAAATAACATTTTAGGGCCTTTTAAAGGCCAAGTCTTGCATCCAACACAAGTTTAAACACTTTTAGTAAGTTAAAAACAATTTTTCTGGTTTTTGACTTTTCTGACCCGGTTGTTGGAAATTTTGTAGAAAAATCATCGTAAGTCAAAATTTGGATCCGTAAACTCTGGAAGTTTAGAAATTTTGTCTACTTTGTTCACAAGTTTTCTCAAAATTTTTAATGGCCTCAAACTAGTGTGAAATTTCTCACCTTCACAGACTGGTCCGAGATTATTTCAAATATGATAGACAGTTTTGTAAAATTTGTATGAAAACGTGAAAGTAGTCATTTTAAAGGTATAAACCTGAACTTTTTTTTTTTTATGTAAAACAGATTTGAAAAATATTTCCATTAAGATGGTCAAAACAGTCCAATATTAGACCAAAACTTTTCTGTCAAAGGCTAATTTTTGAGTTTAAGTTATCCATGTTTGAACACAACACTTATTTTTGCTATTTTAAGTGTATAAATCTCAGATCTATAAGTTTACATGTAATATATGTGATAACACATACGTTTCTCAAGGTTTTTATGAAGATCCAAGTGCTAAACTTCAAGTTCAAATAAAACTCCAAAAGTAAGACACATATCACAACATATATCATGAAAACACACAAAATCATGCATACACACATAGATCTACACAACACAACTTGTATTCTCCCCCAAAACATTATGAAAATAAAAAAGAAGGGGGTATGAACTCACATTGCTTTGATGTTTTTGGTTCTTGGTGATAAATTGAGTAGATCTCTGCCCTAGGAAGCTTCTTGAGGAGGATTTTTGGACTTAGATGGTTCTAAGAAGCATGATTCATGAAAACATGGATGTAAGAGGAGTGAATGAGTTTAAAGATGAAGTAATACACTTGGGTTTGTTAGATCTTACCACAATGGATGAGTTCTTGATGAAGTTCTCTTGAGACAAACCCACACTAACTTACGGAATTTTTGAAGAGGAAGAAGGTGAGAAACTTTTGAGAGTTAGAGAGAATTTTGGAGATTGAAAGGGATGAAGTGGGGAGGGGTGTGGCATCTCTCGGCCATAAGAAGAGTGGTAGGAGGAGAGAGACTGAACATTATTGCATGGAGGATAATAGCTCTAGAAGTATGTGATTACCTTGAAACATGTGGGTTAATTATATGTTGTTAAGTTATTAGTGAATCTCATTTTCTCTTTTTTTTTTTTTAATTTGGGCCGAGAATGGGCTAGGAGGAAAGGAAGTGAGATAGTTTGGGCCATTCCTTGACTTAGTACAAAATCATGAGGGCTAAAATGAATATCTTTCGGCCCATTGGGGCTTTATGGAAGTTCACGGCCCAATGAGACCCAAGGGAGTAATTTACAGCCCATTAGGGCCAATGAAATCATTTATGGCCCAACATGTTCCATTAGTGATTATATGAACTATTATAGGCCCACATGGCCCAAAATGTTTTAGTTTCATGAAGGTCGGTTCAATTAGAGCCCAATTAGAATTCCTTGACCCAAAATAGTTAAATTGAAAGTTTATTGGTCTATTAGGCCCAATAAGAGGATCCTAGTCCATATTAACTTGAGATGGGATTTCTAGGGTTTTCAATCCATATGAGATGTATTGTATTAGGTTTTGAACTTAAATCAAGAGTTTGGATTCAAATGGATGGTTTTGATTGAGCATAGAGTATGATTTTCACTTAGAGTACATGCCTTACAATAGATGATGTTTACATGAGAATAGAATTTCCTAGCTAAAAATGCTAGTTGTGACAATGTCAAATTGACCCGGAGGAGCTTTTATTTTTGGTACATGACTATTGGGTTTGCTTTGCTAGGAAAGTTTTTTGCCTTATTATCGGCTTGCAGTTCGAGGACTAGTTCCACCCTACTTCATCTTTTATGTTGTTCAGACAATGTGTATTTCTATTTATGGTGCATTCACGTTAGGTGAGATCAGCTGATGTTATGCATGTGTCCAGTGACTTACATCATCAACTAGATGATGTAGACGATGTAAGAGTCTCCCTTTTGTATATGCTAGAGCAGGGATTTTGTAGGAATACCCTCGACAGCCAGTTACTGAAGAAATCCTTGCACTCATCTCTAATATAGACAATTTTAACATGTATACATCTATTTATAGTATATCAAATGCTACATGTACTTATCAAGTCCAATATTGATAACCTACAGGTGTGTTGTTTGCCTATTGTCTTTGGCAAACAACACGCATGTGGAGACTACCCAAAGTCTCGGTGGGCAAACAACATGCATGTGGGTTATCAACAACCCTAGAGACTACCCAAAGTCTACACACATACAAAAAAACACAAGCACGTTAATAAAATTTAGACCCGGCTGGTCGTCACATACATATACAACTACTCTACCACACAGGTAAGAATAAGTGAGGATAGAACTCACAACTGAACTATCGGAACTAGACTCCGCATAAATAAATACACCGATTAACCTTAATTAATAATTAAGGTATTTCTCACACACTAATAAGCCCAAAATAAGACTGGACGACACTTATATAAAACACCGATTTCCCTAACCCCTCACAATCCATCTAAAGCACAAGTGGTCAAAGTCAACGAAAGTCAACAGAAGTTAACGGTCACCCAGAATGCTCGGCGTACTCACTCTATGCGGGGTGTAGAACACCAGGTGGGAGGGGATAGGCTCATATCTGGCTACGCAGGGCGTAGCCAGGCGTACGCTCAACATACATATACTAGTCTCAAAAGCTACCACAAAGATGTCTTAACCATTAAGACTTTCATTCCAAACCCATATATGTCTCCTAAACAACAACTAAATCCATGAAGTCTCTAACGTTAAGCCTTTTCATGGCTACAAGGAGCTAAAACTCACAAAACCTAACTTTCTACTTCATTCAAACCCCATATCTCTTGCATGGAAGAAAATAAATGGCCAAGATATCATTTTTATGACTTTAGACATCTTAAAATGTCTGAAAGGACGACTTATTTTCTCTGGAGTACTCCATACTCATAAAGATCAAAGCTTGGGACAAAAGAACCAAAATGCAAAGCTAAGCAAAATCTAACTAAGTGAGCTCGAAGATTTGAACTTTATACCTTGAAAAGGTGCACAAAGAGATGAAGTTGCTAGATTTACAAGCTAGAAAGCACCACCACTAATTGAATGATCTTCCTTCTAACACAAAACACTCAAGAATCACTTTCCAAGCATCAAAACACTCTCATAAGGCTAGGTTTTGGATATAAGGTTTGGAGGATACAGAGGTTGGTCATGAGAAGGTCCATGAGGGTTTATGTTGCTTAAATAGTGGCCTCACCCCCAAAAGATGAGGGTTTTGGAGATAACACGAGTATGCCCGGTGTACACATATGTATGACCGACGTACTCGGATATTGAAGTGCCCCAAAGTTTTTAACTTACACCCAGTGTATCCCTTGTAAGCCCAGCGTAAGGACCTGCCATGCAAACTTTAAAATAACACAATGGATGAAAAGGAAATTACCTAACATGGGTGTTACAGTTCTCCCCCACTTGAATCGGACTTCGCCCTCGAAGTTAGTCTCAACGAACAGATCCAAATAATGCTCCTGCATCTCATCCTCGAAATCCCAAGTCCACTCAGAGCCTCTTTGATGCTGCCACTGAACCTTCACCAGGTTCACCACCTTGTTCCTCAAGGTTTTCACCTTCCGATCAGAATTGCCACCGCCCTCTCGATGTAGTTCAAGCGACCGCTGACCTGAATGTACTTCAAAGAAACCACATTTGACTCATCTGTTATACACTTCCTCAACTGGTAATATATGGAAGGTGTTGTGTATCTGGCTCAACTCATCAGGTAGCTCCAACCGGTAAGCCACCTTACCCACACAAGTTAACACTCTCAAAGGGCCAATAAACCTGGTGCCCAGCTTGCCCTACTTCCTGAATCGAATAAAACCCTTCCAGGGTGATACTTTCAAAAGCACCAAATCACTAACCCGAAACTCCAACTCAGAGCGTCGACGATCCGCATAACTCTTATGACGGCTCTGGGCTGTTAGAAATCTCTGTCTGACTTTTTGAATAAGTGTGGTCGTCTTGAGCACTATCTCAGTGCTACCCATGACTCTCTTTATAACCTCGCCCCAGCAAATAGGTGTCCAACACCACCTCCATACAAAAGCTCAAATAGAAGCATGCCAATGCTGGCATGATGGTTGCTATTGTAAAAAAAAACTCAGCCAAAGGAAGGTAAGAGTCCCAACTCCCACCAAAGTCAATGACATAAGCACGCAACAAATCCTCACGCGTCTGAATAGTTTGCTCGCTCTTCCCGTCAGTCTACGAATGGTAGGCAGTACTGAAATGCAATTGGGTGCCCAATTCTTCGCGAAACCACTTCCAAAACATGGAAGTAAAATGAACATCCCGATCCGACACAATAGAATTCGGCACCCCATGTCGAGCTACCACTTCTCAAACATAAATCTCAGCTAGCTTCTCGACAAAAGAGCCCTCACTTATGGCTAAAAATGAGCAATCTTCTTCCAACATTCAACTATCACCCATTCATTTTTCCGATTCGCTTCCTTTATGGCCTCCGACTATGCTTCTTTAATCATTTTCAAAACCGGGGTCATCACTGTCATCCTCAAACACACATCTTGAATCAGGGTACTGACCGCCCTCCGGATCAAGGCGTCGGCCACCACATTAGTCTTTCATGGGTGATATAGAATCTCACAGTCGTAATCTTTCAATACGTCCAACCACCTCCTCTGCCTCATGTTCAGTTTAGGCTGATGTATAAGATATCTCAGACTCTTATGGTCCTCATAGATGGTACACCAAACTCCATAAAGATAATGGCGCCAAATCTTTAGAGTGAAAACCACCACCATCAATTCTAAATCATGGGTAGGATACTTCGCCTCATGAGGCTTCAACTATCTTGAAGCATATGAAATCACATGCCCCCTATGCATAAACACAACAACCAACCCTGAAACGGATGCATCACAGTAGACCACAAAATCCTCAACTCCCTGTGGAAGGGCAAGTACTGGCACCTCATAAAGTCTGTAACATCCCGATTTTAATGGAGTAATTAAATAATAAAGCAGGAGTCCCGGAAAGTAATTTTATTATTGTGGTATATTTTTTTAGTCCAAAATCAATTAATAATCGTTGGAATGTTAGTTTTAGGGGTTAAAGGATAATATTGGACTTAATTTGAAAGGGTCTTAAATGATTGGGGTTTAAAGAGTAAATTATGGACCTATGTTGAAAGAATTTTATGGAGTCAAGGGCTGAAGTGTAAATTTCGGACTTTATTGAAAAGAATATGGGAGGAGGGGCCACTTCTGTAATTATGGGATAGATTTTAAGGGTCCGGGTATATAAGCCTTATATCACCGACAAACCCTAACCCTACTTCATTATGTCCAGCCACCACTATCATCTTCATGATTTCGCTGCTACCATCCTTCCGCCATGGCGTGAGCTTCCACTGCCCCAGTCACCGACGAACTCGAGGATGCAAACCACGACAACCCATTGTTGCCATTGAAGATGCTGAGTCGCCGCCATTGCTGATCAGCCGTTGATGAAGCTTGCTACCGCTGCCTTCTCTTCTCCTTCTTCATTCGTCAGCGATGAGAGTCTCACGGTGAGAAAGAATCTGTGAGCCGCCGTCGGAGACAATTAGTCGTGAGGTTGAACCGGTTGTTGTGGGTCTCAATGTCGCTGTCACTGACGCATAACCGCCACTGTTAGTCGTAACGTCGTTGTTGCTCCCATTGCTAGATGGTTCCAGCAGATGGTGGCGTTGCTCGTGGTCCGTGGTGTGAATGCTCATATGTGTGGGTTTATGTCGAGTAAGTTATGAAGAACCACCATGGCGGCTACTGTCGTTGCCAACCGCCACCAGGAGGGTGACTAGATCCGTTTACAAGCAAGAAAGCATGTGGGTGTTCATTTTTGCTGTAGTGTGTGTCGTGTGTGTGTGATTTTGTTGGCCGGAAATGTAAGGGACCACCATGGCCACCATCCATGGTGGCTGCCACCATATACCACCACCGGCGACCACGAGGTGGTTGGGTGTGTGTGTGCTATTAGTGAGTGTGTATGTGTTTATTTGTGTGTTTGTATGTGTTGGTTAATTGGGTTTTAGCATTGTAATTGTATCAAATGAGGAATAATGAAAAGAAGAACCCAAACCACCACCATAGGGAGGTGGATATCGCCTCCTGCCGCCACCGGCCGCTGTGTCGGGGGGCGGTGTGCTTGATTTGTTGAGATTGACTCGTTTGGGGAATGCTTGGCCAAAGTGGGCCCAATGAAGCCCTAATGGGCCCAAGGAAACAATAATTGATCTACTAAAACCCTAATGGGCCCAATAAGGCCCGATGTGACCTAAAGGCCCAACCATTGGACTAATAAACTAGTATTGGGTTGGAAAACCCTAATAGCATAAAACCCTAAATTGTGGAAATCGATCGGCATACACACACGCGGGAATTATTTAGTAACTTGAGATATTAAATAATAATCATTGGAAAATTAATCTATGGAAATAATGGACTTAATGGATTAAGTCCTTATTGGATTAAGTAATTATTGGATTAAGTCCTTAATGGGTTAAGTAAGAAACACTTAACCCTAATCATCATTTCATGTGAAAACCCTAATTTTGGGATTATGGGCTTAGACCGGGACCCACATATAGGCGATTGGAAAGGAATTGTGTATTAAGCCCAATCACACCATATGACTTATTTAGTAAATTGAGGGACTCAATGGATTAAGTCCTTAATGGGTTAAGTGAGAAACACTTAACCCTAATTGTCATTTTATGTGAAACCCTAATTTCACTTGGGCCTTGAGTTAGGCTTTCCTATAGGGTTTTAGTGGTTAGACTATTGATGGACCATCCAAGAACAAGTTAATGGACCAAAGTAATTAAATGGGCTTTAGGATAAGGCCCATGTGAGGACTTGGGCCTAATTTGGAAGATTGGGCCATATGTTGGGCCTTGGCCCATTACTTGACCTTTGGGCTTTTGTAGTGTGAGTTTGACTTTGAGCTTGGAACCCAATTATTAATTGGGTATTGTTTGATGTTGATAGTTCGGGAATCTGTCAATCAGCAGTTGGAGCGTACCTGCGAGACTTGAGCAGTGCCAGATGAGTTCTCCTCACTATATCAACAGGGTCTAAGGCACCAAGGCCGACCCTTTATGGATTGTATTCGGATTCTTGCATGTTATGCATACTGGTTTACATCCTGGTAGTTAGGAGGTGTTATGCTATGCTTTAGTGGCCCGGTTGGGTCGGTATCCTGGTATATAGGATGATGCTATGTTAGTGACCTGTTAGGTCGATATCCTGGTTATAGGATTGTTGCTATGCTTTGTGATCTGTTAGATCGGTTTGACTGTTATATATATACATGCTAGCGTTATATGATGTCTATGGGCACATGATTGTCCTGATTATAGGATGATGTTATGTTAGTGACCGGTTAGTTCTGTATCCCGGTTATTGGGATGTTGCTATGGTTGGTGATCTGTTAGATCAATTTGACTGTTATATGAAATGAGCTACCGTATGATTTTTATGTGCACATGTGTTGTTTGATTGGGGGTTGGGTTGAGGCGGTCCTGTTTTGTGTTGTAGGCCAACATACCTGACGAGCGGTCCGGATAGGCTGTAGGCCCTGCGTGGCGATCCAGACGTGCCGAAGGCTCGAAGAGCAGTCCAGATAGACTGAAGGCCTGTGAGGCGGTCCAGTCAGGCTGATGATTCATTATGCATGTTGTTATGTATTGGTTATATGATACGGTTATGTTTGTATGGAGTTGATATTTTAGGGAAACTCACTAAGCTTTGGGCTTACAGTTGTTGATTTTATTTCAGGTATTTCTGATGACCGCGGGAAGGCGAAGGCGTGATCGTGCACCTCCTTATATTTTCATGATTGATTTTGGGGATACTCTGATGTCTAAACTATTTTGAAAACAAATTGTAATGACTTAACGGTTTTAAATGTTTTAAAAAGTTTTAAATTGGCTTGAATTTTTGGGGTGTTACAAAGTCTCTGGCGAATGCTCAGACCTCCAACTGAACTTAACATCCTTCCTCGTCAACTTGGTAAGAGGAACTGCAATCTCAGAGAAATCTCGAATAAATCTCAGATAATATCCCTCCAAACCGAGCAAGCTCCGAATCTCAAATGGAGACTTCGACACTTCCCACCGAATCACTGCCTCTACCTTGGTTGGGTCAACCAAGATACCGTTCTGATTGACGAGGTGTCCCAAAAACCGAACGTCGCGCAACCAGAACTCACAGTTGGAGAACTTTATGTATGGCCTCTTCATCCTCAAAACCCCAAGAATCTCGCACAAATATTCCTCATGCTGCTCCATGGTCTTCGAATAAACCAAGATGTCATCGATGAAAACAATCAATGGCATATCCAACATAGGCCTACACACCTGGTTCATGATATCCATGAATGTCGTCGATGCATTGGTGAGCCCAAAAGGCATCACCATAAACTCGTAATGCCTATAACGAGTTCAGAAAATCGTCTTCTGGATATCCTCCTCTCGCACCCTGATCTGATGGTAGCCAGACCTCAGATCAATCCTGGAAAACCAAGATGCCCCTGTGACTGATTGAAGAGATCATCAATCCTCAATAACGAATAACGGTTCTTCATCGTTAGCTTGTTCAGTTCCCGATAGGCAATGCACATCTGGTGTGAACCATCCTTCTTTTTGACAAAAAGGGTAGGTGCTCCTCACGGAGAACTACTCGGTCATATAAATCCTTTCCTGACAGCTCCTGAAGCTAAGACGATAATTGTTGCATCTCAGGAGGTGCAAGACAATGTTGTTCCTTAGTAATTGGCGCTGCACCAGGGATCAGATCATCTTGAACTCCACTTGCCTTTTAGGAGGCACGCTCGGTAACTACTCTGAAAAAACATTAAGGAAATCACGCACAACAGGAACGTCAGAAATGGAAACTGATCTCTTTCATCAACCTGGGTATCCACCACATATGCCAGATATCACATACACCCATGCTGTAAACATTGTCTCGCCCTAGCGACAGAACAAAAAGTTGAACCTGACCTAGTGCCCTCATTGTAAATGGTCAGAACTCCCCCACTAGTATCTCGAACCGTCACCAAATATTGCTCACAAACAATCAGAGCCCCAAACCGGCTCAACCAATCCATACCCATGATAACACATACATCTCCCATCACAATAGGGATAAGATCTATCGGATACCCAACACCAAAAATCTCCAGTATACACCCCCGATAGATATATCTAGCGGGGACCACATGCTCTTCAGCTATAGAAATCCTCAATGGTCTACTCAAGGCCTCCCGTGCAATGCTAAAACCATGACAAAAAGATTATGACACAAAAGACCGACTCGCATCCGAGTAAAATAGCACTAGTACAGGTACAAAGTTTACAAGAAAAGTACTTACATGAGCAATATCATAAGCAATAAAATAAATCAGCAAAATAAATAAAGAATACATACCATCAATGACTTCAGGTGCTGCTCTGGTCTCCTCCGTTGTCAACTTAAATGATCTCCCCCGAGCTCTTGGAGCCTCGACCTTCCCCTGCCGGCTATCAGTAATACGCAAGGTCGGGGCGGAGTTTGAACCGTCATGGATGCAAGTTGTGGACACTCGACCCTCAAATGACCTGTTTGGTTGCAATTGAAGCAAGCCCAAAATCCCTTGGGGCAATCCTTAGTCATATTCCCCTTCTTTCCACACATGTTTCAAATAGTCCCCGACCGATAAGGTCCCTTGTGTCCCTTGTCGCACTTTCTGCAAGTGCAGCCCTTCTGGCCTCTAACTCTCGAGTCAGCGGACTTAAGCCGCTTAGTCGTTGGCTGCAAATACACTGGTCTCCTATCTCTCGCCTAAATCTCCTTATCCTCTCTCACATGGGTCACTAGCTCGATCTCTTTCCTCCTGGAATTGGTCTGCAGTTGTAACGTCCCAAAATTTAAGACCAAGTCCATAACGGGCTCTTCCCGAGCTCTTCCCATTCGATCTGGAAGTAATTAAAACATAAACTGAAAACCGTAAGCACAAAACTTAGTGATTTCCCCAAAATACCATGTACCATACATATTTGCAAGCTCAAGGCTGTTTCGGGTTTATTTCACCCCCGGGTCTATTTCAACTCATGTGTCGGCCCAAGTCCATAACGGGTCTATATCACCCCCGAGTCTATTTCAACTCATATATTAGCACTAGGCTCTATCGGGTTTATTTCACCCCACATACATATAGCAAACAGGCACACATGCATATAACGCATACATCATGAGTCACAAAGACTAAAAGCACATAACATATCCTAGTGTCCTACAATATAATGCACAAACTTACCTCGGTCTGTTGTCAGTCAAACAAATGATTGGGCTGCTGAACCGGAAAATCCATGTGCTAATCAATCAAATAAAATCCCAATTAATAATTGGTCCATAAACCATAACTGGGAATCTAGTTCATATGTCCAACACACATGGTAAAAGAACAATTTACCCTTTCCTCCCTTAGCCTAATAATCGAGGCCCAACTCAATAACACCTAAAAGCCCAATATGGCCTAAATTCCTAAATGATACCCAAAGCCCATTATGGGCCCAAATCCTAACAATGACCCAGAGTCAGAAAGACTAGTGGCCCAACAAGGCCCAAAACCTTAATAGTCCAAATATGGCCCATAGACTATTATAGACAGGTTGTGAGGCCTCTGATCATTTTAATTCATCGCTCATCATCTATTTCATCTACCCATCTCTACCCATCATAATTATAGGTATAAAATACATGTACAGTTTAAATCAAATAAAACATGTATATTTTGTTCATCCAACATAGATATCAAGAACACAGATAATGTGCACACGTAGCATGTAGTTTATATTTAGTACTTCATATCTGTATGTAAGATGAAAGTAACTATGCACTCACTTGTTAAAGTGATGATTCCAAACTCGGGCAGCGCTTCGCTTCTAACAATTCTATTTTCCTTCGGCGAAACCTAGTATCATTACTGCTAGATTTTAGTCTAACATTTATTGCGACTATTTACGAGAGATATTGTTTTATAAGTGTTAAACAATAATTTTCAACTACTATGTACATACATGGGCCTGACATGAAACACCGGAGGGCAGGACCATTTTGGCATTTAAGCACTTCTGAAATCCAACAACCTTATACGACCCTTCAAACCAGATTCCCCGTACCGCGAGTAGTTAAAAGATATTATAATAACACTTTGTATATTTTATTATACTTAGCACATATATTGTGTATAGATTCATAATAACGATAATGAACTTAAACATAAGCTATAATTAAAGTAGGGTAAGCATAACTCACTTACAAGGTTTCTAGCGAAAACTTAGGACTCTGTGGTCAGAACTTCGTCCTTGAATCTTTGTGTAACGCCCGGGTTTCAGGGCTAAGCATTTTTGTCAATGTAATAGTCTAGGTCAACTCTTGTAACTCTTTTTAAAGTAATAAAGATGAAATATTTGAGTATTATGTAAATTATATGTGTTTATTATTTAATTATAAATGTATAATTAATAAAGAATAAAAATGAGCGTCATAATTAAAGTGTGAGATAATCCCGATATCTCTACATAAAGTTGTAGAATATGTCTCAAGGTTTCCGTGCATATAAGGAACGCCGAAATCCGAGTTATAACGAAGAAGTTATGACCCGTCGAAGTTTCACGACAAAACCGGCACGATACCGGGAAGCGTGAATAGTGAATTTACGATAGAGCGAGATTTAGCCTTAGTGATCTAAACGAAAGTTGTAGAATATGTTAAACTAAGAAAATCGATAAAAAGAACGCCCAAATCTGACTTCGTATGAAGAAGTTATGAGATTTTAAACAGACCAATCCTGTCCCGGCTTGTTAAAAATATAACTTTAAAAATAAAGTCAAAATTAGCCGATGGAGTCTAAACGAAAGTTGTAGAGTACGTCTTCACCTACGCGTGGATATAAAGAACGTCAAAAACGGAGTTCGTATGAACGAGTTACAAATTATAATAGCATATTTACGTATTAAAATAAAGTATAAATCATGTATACGTACACATATATATACATATGTATATATCATTAGAAAGGTATCGACGATGTGGTCATTATAAGACTAATGTTGAGTTCTTTCGACATTAGTTTAGTACAAATATCATTAAATCCATTTATAATAGTATTATAGAGGGGTGTTTAGTTGTTTATATAACTAAAAAGTCATTAAGTAATTATGGAGGGTAGTTTTTGAAAATTCAATTAGTATAAATAAGAGCCTTGGGCTCTCATATTTCTTGCATCATTCTCTTGATTCAAGAGTCTTTCTCTCCTTATCCCCGAGCATTTCGGTCCCTCGTGATTCGACTTCTCTTTCTGTAGCTTAGTATAGTAAGGTGAGCGTTGAAGCGCTGCACGAATCTTTCTTAGAAAGATTCAGCGACGAAGTTCTGCCCCTGCAGAGCCCGACTCCTAGCTAAAACCCCCTTGTAAGTAAGTTATGCTTACCTTATTTTAATATAGCTTATATTTAAAATTAGTATTGTTATTATGAACTTATAATAAATATTTGAGCTATTATTATAACTTATATAAGTGTCGTTATAATATATTTTTTTAACTACTCGCGGTACGGGGAATCTGGTTTAAAGGGCCGCATAGGGTTGTTGGATTTCAAAAGTGCTATATGCCAAAATGGTCCTGCCCTCCGGTGTTTTATGTCTGGCCCCTGTCTGTACATAGTGGTTGGAAAATATTGTTTAACGCTTATATAATAATAATAATACTAAGACTAATAGTTGGTCACGGTAAATATTAGACTAAAATTTAGCAATAATAATGCTAGGTTTCGTCGAAGGAAAATAGAATTGTTAGAAGCAAGCGCTGCCCGATTTTGGAATCATCACCTTAACAAGTGAGTGCATAGTTACTTTCAACTTACACATAGATATAAAGTATTTTATATAAATTACGTGCTATGTGTGCATATTATCTGAATACTTGCTATCTATGCTAGATGAACGTTGTTATACATGTTTTCAATGATTTAAACTGTATATGTATTTTATATCTACGAAAATGTTGGGGTAAAACATGGGTAGATGCAATAGGTGATGTGTGATAAAATGATGAGAGGCCTCGATGTTGATGTTGTTGATTCTGTCATCTAGCGGAGTATGGATGACGACCACGGACTCTTCTAGACAGTCCAGTGGAACACTAGCAGGCTCGCAACCTGTAGGTGTTTGTGAACGATATGTTCACCGGTGTACTCCATCCCCCACATGGTTGCCTTTAGTACATTTATTGCTGAGGAATCCCCTTAGCAGTAGTGTCCGTCCCGATGATGATCCTTAGGCTAGGTCCCTTATGATAGGTGTTTAGGGACGTACAGTGAGGATAACGGGAACGGGTAATCAGGTTATTGTTGATCGATGAAATTAATAAACTTATTTATTGTGGGTTGAAAACCCTATGTGCTCACCAGGCTCCCAAGCCTGACCCACTCAGTTTTATGTATTACAGGTAGTGGCGCATAAGCATAGGTGTGATGTTTTGGACGAGGGATTACGGATATAGGCATGTAGATATGAAATAATGTAGTAAGGCTTATATTGTACTGTTTATGCTTTTGATCTGTACGAACATGACATTCCGAGTCTTTTAATGAAATACATTTCTATGGAAATGCTTTTGATAAATCTTTATCATATTTTTGTTTTGGGACAAATTCCGCAATACTTTCATTTAAAATGTAACTCTGATTTTTAAACAAAGCATAAACAAACCGGTCTTTTCTGGCCGTGATTTTGGGGATGTCACACTTTGTTTTTCTAAAAAGATTCTTGTAGCGCTTCTGCGCTCACCTTGCTATACTAAAACTACAGAAAGAGAAGTTGAATCACGAGGGACCGAAATGCTCGAGGATAAGAAGGGAAAGACTCTTAAATCGAGAGAATGATGCAATAAATATGAGAGCCTAGAGCCTCTTATTTATAGTAATTTAATTTTCAAAAACCACCATCTATAGTTACTTAAATGACTAAACACTCCTTTATAATACTATTTCAAATAGATTTAACGATATTTGTACTAAACTAATGTCGAAAGTACTCAGCACTAGTCTTATAACGACCGTGTCGTCGATACATTTCTAATGATATTGTAACGACCCAAAAATCATGACTAAAAATTTCTTTTAAAACATTACTAAAACCATATTTACAAAACTGTATCATAAATCATAACATAATTTTTAGAGTATTAATTCAAAACATAATCTCATTATCAGAGTCAAACATTCCTAGGCTAACTGACTATGGTGTGTGCGCTGCAATCTTCCCGAGCTCCTCTTTTGAAAAATGAGTACCTGAAACCAAAACTGAAAACCATAAGCACGAAGCTTAGTGAGCTCCCCCAATCTACCACATACCATACAATAACATATAAAGCACATACTGGGCCTTGCCCACTGCATCGGACCGAAGTCCGGGCTAACTGGGGCCTTGCCCCCTACATCGGACCGAAGTCTGGACTAACTGGGACCTTGTCCCCTGCATCGGACCGAAGTCCGGACTAACTGAGACCTTGTCCCCTGCATCGGACCAACGTCCGGGCTAACTGGGGCCTTACCCCCTGCATCGGACCGAAGTCCGGACTAACTGGGACCTTGTCCCCTGCATCAGACCGAAGTCCGGGCTAACCGGGGCCTTGCCCCCTGCATCAGACCGAAGTCCGGACTAACTGGGACCTTGTCCCCTGCATCGGACCGAAGTCCGGGCTAACTGAACAGAACATAGCATAAACATATCAACTAGCATGAACACACATATACTGCATACTACATCGGGCCGTGGCCCGGAACACATAACACATAATTCCTGTTTGAGCCACGAAGGCATCAAACATACTAAATACTACATCAGATAAAAATACGGAAACTGCTACTAGCTAAACGGGTCGGCGTTGTGGCCTTAGACCCGTTCCTACTGGAAGGAAACTCACCTGAGACTGCTGAACTGATGCTGCTAATCCTTTGACTGCTACTTGACCTCTGACTCCGAACTGCTGCTCCACTAGCTCCTCGAGCTACCAATGCCAAAATAACACTTAGTCCAACTGACCTCCAAAGGTCAACTAGGTCAACTCTAGTCAAGGTCAAAATCCTGGTCAAAGTCAACCTTCCAGGTCAACCCTACTCGCCGAGTCCACCTAATAACTCGCCGAGTTCATATGCTCAGGCTCCTTCTATTCGCGACTCGACTCGCCGAGTCAACTATTCCCGAGTCCTGACCTGTCCAACTCACCGAGTCCTTGCTCGACTCGCCGACTCGAGTCTTAACTCGAAGGGTTTGGGACTACGCGAACTGATTCACTAAGTCTAAGAACAGACTCGCCGAGCATAAGGCAATCTTCAACCAACTCGCCGAGTTGTTCATCCAACTCGTCGAGTTCATGCCCATCTTCAACCGACTCGACGAGCTGTTCATCCCACTCGTCGAGTTCCTCCTCATCTTCAAGCTACTCGCCGAGTCCACTCGAAGGACTCGCCGAGTCTATTCAGATCTTCATACATGCAGAGGACTTTTGAGTCATGCATGGACTCCATACTGCAGATCTACCCTTCCCAAGCCTATTCCCCACGTAAAGTTGCAAACTTTACGTGTAGAGAAGGAGATCTAGGCACCATACACCATAAACTAAGGTTTAAGACCAAGGGGATACAAAATCCACTCAATGGCTGATACTTTACGGGGGTTCTAAACCAAAACAAGCATGGATCTGAGGTAGCAACCTCAGATCTGGACCTCAAGCTCGAGATTGATCTTAGACATGGCTTAAAAGCCCCAAAACTCATAACCAAAGAAGATCTAAAGGAGAGAAACGACTTAATACCTTCAAATGCTCAGAAATGTTCCCCAAACCTCGGATCCAAGGCCACACCTTGATGCTTCAAAGATTCCCACTTCTTCTTCTTCCTTTAAATCACTCAAGGAAATGGCCAAAAGCTTGAATGAGCACAATGGAGGCTTAGGGTTTCCGGTTCTGGACTATAAGGCCGCAAATGAGCCATAGGGAAGAGATTAAGATGCTTAAATAGGGTACCAAGTCCCTAA